>NW_022631058.1:3816112-3873315 GCF_010015895.1 Lontra canadensis | reverse complement strand
TAGCTGATCTCCCTCAACCTGAAGTAGTCTCAGCTGCTACTTCTCTGCCATCTTCCGTTGACCCATCAAAATTTCTTTGCGTTGCATTCATTTTGAAGCTTAAATGGTAAAGGACTACTAATAAAAAATTTTAGAGCCTAACATTTTACAGAGCATTGTCACAAATGGCTTTTAACTGATTCTACTGTGTCCATCTGGTAAACTTACTACAAAATATTAAGGCTGATCATGAGAGGAAACAGTTTACATTTTAACTGAAGCTTTTTTTAAGTAAAGTGGCCACATATTGAAAGAAACATTTTGGAGAACGGTTACATACGTGTTGGCAAGGTACTTTTGTTAGGGGTACTGACATCTGAATTATTGTTGTCAGGATAGTAGACAATTTTTCATTCCCCAAATTCTCCACTATTCCCTATTTCTTCGTTCCGAAAAGAAGGGCTAAACTTTTCTGAGAACCAATGTTTCTTACACTTTAAAAATTATTCTTTTCAGATTTCACATGACAACTCTATGTGATTGATGAGTTTTAAAAGTATACAAAAAAGTATGTCTACACTGATTTCACTAAACTCTCTGTAAGGTTTTAATGTTTCTGATTTCCTAACCACCGAAGACATTCAGAGAATCCCTTGTGATAACTGGAAGATGCAATCATAAGGATTTTATTCCTACTTTCCAATATCAAATGAAAATGAGTTATCTTTAAAATCCATGTATCTGATAATATTTTTCACTGCTAACAAATCATTGTTATCTGGTTTACAATTCTGAAAAATGTTAAGCCTTTGTCATTTTTGATATTCTAAGTTAAACTGCTTATAACAATCTAAGTCTAAGCTTTAAGATGTAGTTATTAAACCATGTGCCTCAACACTGATACCCTTTGTAGACTTTACTAACTGTTGGAGAACATTTTCCAATTTGATTTTAAACCAAGTAACAATTTTGCCCAGCTTCTGAAGGGCTAACAGACATTTAAAATCTGGAAGAAAGAAAATAAATAAATAAATAAATAAATAAATAAATAGGACCTAGCTCCTACTTCCAAGAAGCCATCTACAGTCCAAGATGGCTCAGTCATATGGCCAGCTGTAAACAAGGGCTGTTAGCTAGGAGTTCAGCTAGGAATATAGACCAGCACCCCCTGCACATGGCCTCTCCATGCTGCTTGGGCTGCTCATAAGCAGGGAGGCTGATTTCACAGAAAGATCACTCCAAGAAGGAAAATTCAGAAGAATCTAGTTGAAAACCTCAAGGCTTCTTCTGACTTGGCCTTGGAAATCCACAAACATCACAACAATCTATTTTAGTGGTTCAGAATGCAAGGGGCAACCCAGATTCAAAAAGAAGAAAGCCCACCAGGGCAGGAATACTGCAAAGAACAATGGTCATCTTTGGAAACTAGCTACTATACGTGGTATTCTACCAATGCATTAAAAATGCTAGAAGATTCTGGGGAAAATTCATAGATAGTAAGTACTTGTGAAAGCAGCAGTAAGTGTTGGTCTCTTGGCCTGTTCACCCTATAGGTGCCTGACTGTGGTAACAAAGCATGATACTAGTTGAAGTAACATAGGTGTCTGATGATAGGGAGTTCAGAGACTAGAGAGTATAGAACTGAAAGAGTTCAGTAGTATACAGCCCTCTTGATCTATCAATTTTCTACTGAGATAGTATAAAGTAAGGCTGATGCCATGTTTAAAGATAAAGAAGAGTCAAAATAAAAAGGATATTCTGTATAAATATGTTTAAACTGAAGGAAATAACTTTGGAAAATAAATTCTAGAAAATTAGTAAGATTAAGGATGAGACATTACATATTACAACTTGTTGGTTCAAAGATATCAATACCTAAATATCAATTTAGAATTTGATTTGAAAATATATGTGAAACTGGCACACAATGGGTGTTCAAATGGCAATCTTCTTTCAATTTTTTCCAATGCATTAGACTGATTATTGGATTAATGTGTGATCTAATTTATCTTAAAAACAAAATATAATTTATGTTATAACCTAAGATACAGAGATCTATGATCATATTTGTGAATGGATGTACATGACAACATACATAGAACTCTCAATTCATAGTTTATACCTTCTGTAAAGGGTATTTTTTCCCTTCTTAATTATTGCCACCTAAATCTCATCAGTTATTACAAGGTAATCACATCTTCAGATCTAGAATTCCCCAATTCTAATATCAAAATATATTGCTGTGTTTAAGCCAGAAAATAGTTGTAAAAGTGAAGTAAAAGAACCTCTGCAGAAGCTATATTTTAACTACTGCATATAAATACTTCAGTGACTTATGACATTCTTTATTACTCACTGGAGTTCTGGCTTTAGTCTTGTCTAGTAATATATTTATTCTGTTTTGTCCAATAGCAATATTAGTAAATATTGCTCTCCTCCAAAATAAGTCCACCTGAATTACGGTACCTCCGAAATCTTCAGTAATGCCTTTCTTTTCTTTCTGCATTCCTAGCAAAGTCACGTCTGTCGTGGAAAATGATGCTGATTATATTCCACTGCACCTGTGTTGACATGTATCTGAGAGATGATTTTACTACGGTTGTATGCCAGTGGAGGGAATAACTTCTGGGTGGGATTTCTGTTTAAATGTTACAGTCCCCATCTGGAAATTCAGGTAACTCGTAACACATATGAAATTGAATCTGTTAATTTAAATTAACTTTAGAGAAAATGTTCCCCTGTCATCTAGGCTCCAATTTTCCCAGAATTATATGTGAACCAAGAAGATGGCAATTTGAGTTACTTTTTATCTAAACCACTGAAATTGAAGCTGAATTAACTTACAGATAACAGCTCACTATTGCTAAACTGATGATTTCAAAGTTGAACACGAACCTAACAGCGAAGAATTATTTCTTAAATTGCTCTAAAATAAACCAGACAGCAGGAACACATTTGGGCTAAATTTACTCTCATTACCTTAAAAGAAGAAAGAAAAACTGAGGCTCATTTTACGTACTGTTATTGACTTTTCTAAGCTAATGTTTTCTTTTTATATCCCACCAGCAAGACTTGCTGAAAGGATTTGTTGTGTACTTCAGTAGGTGAATGCAAACTGCTCTGTTTATCTGTCTCCTGAACTGACCTCAGGAGAAGGTAGGGACGAGGGAGGTGTGTATGGAGAGAATTCTCAGAAGGAAGTATACTTATCCAAGAATTCATAGGAAAAAGGCAATAAAGAATTATTCCTTTTTTCTTCCCCAAACAGTAAATATCAAACATTATGTTAAGGCCAAAGAAGGAGCTGATATTAGTAATTTGGAAGGCACACTTTAGTCAACATAGTAGGACAAGAATAGATTTTGGTCTATTTAAACAAACAGGAATAAAAAGAACAACATGCCAGTGATTGGGACAAGGCAAGAAATCTGGGCAACCAAAGGACATGCCAATAATTAAAATTAAGAGTCCAGAGAGATCAACATATCAGAAAAAGCCTCTTGAGGTGAAGACAGTGAAATATGGAAAATAAGTCTATTATAATAATAAAAGGAAAAATCACCCCTATGTTCCCCATATTCCATACCTCCAATCAATGTTTCTGGCACAAAGAAAATATTTAATGAATACGTGTTGTTTTGAATTAAACCCTGATGAACTAAAGACTGAAAAGCTTATTGTCCCAGAGCAGAATTGAGGTGTCAAGAATCAAATACAAATTTGGGTTCCACTTAGGATTTGGGAAGTGAAAGAAAGAATGTGAGAAAGCTATTAACCTCAGATGAATCTGTGAAATTCAATGAACGAGAGCCACTGGGTCTCACAGGAAACCCAATCTTACCTCAAATGAGACATTCATATGAGACATCTCATAGGAGAGATGTCATTAGGTCCTTAGAGGCATATGACTTTCTAGAAGTTCTCTGTCTGGCTTCCTCAAAGATAATCTTTGTGTCCAGACACATATGAACAGCCATCTGTGCATCCACCCTTTACTGCCAGGTAGCAAAATTCACCAAGAGACAAAGATGTTGTTCTTAGGTCTCTAATCTTGGCTAGATTTTCCCTTTGAACACATGTCCTTTCTCCTTCACTAGATTTTCTCTTTGAATACATTGTCTTTTTCTCCTTCACTAATAGACCAAAAAGGACAGATAAAACAGAGTTCTAAGAATACCTCCTAAGTTTTACACAGATCCTAGAGGGCTTCCCTGAGACAGCTTTAGGGCCATATTCAATAACTTCATGGTATGCCAAAAAAGAACACATCCTTTTCTCAACACATTAACAAGAAAAATAGAATTTATTGAGAATGTCATAGACAGACAGGTAAGAGAAGTCAAACCATACCACACAGAGTGAAGTTAAAACAAATCCCCACTTAGACATCTCTGCTATTCTTCCAAAGGCCTTCTCTGGTTTCCAGTTGTCTCACCTGCCCTCCCTCATTCTCCTCACAGCTTCTAATATCCTCTAATGTTCTAAACAATTCAGCTTGACCTTTTATGTAAAGACAACTGTGGAAAGGAAGCCAAGAAAGCAGCCACCCTGTACTTTAACTTACAAATTAGTTCATTGACTATTTTGGATCATTTAAGAAATTTCTTACAGGTTTACCTCTCATCCAAAGTAGCTTATTAAAGTACTCATCTAAGGGGGCGCCTGGGTGGCTCAGTCGTTGAGCGTCTGCCTTCAGCTCAGTTCATGATCCCAGGGTCCTGGGATTGAGCCCCGCATTGGGCTCTCTGCTCAGTGGGAGCCTGCTTCTCCTCCTCCCACAGTGGGAGCCTACTTCTCCTCCTCCCACCGCTTGTGTTCCCTCTCTCACTGTGTCTCTCTTTGTCAAATAAATAAACAAAATCTTTTTTTTTTTTAATTTTTAAAAAGTACTCATCTAAGTTTTTTTTCTTTTTTAAAGATTTTATCTGTTTATTTGATAGAGAGAGAGAGAGAGTGCAAGCGAGCACAAGCAGGGGGAGTGGCAGGCAGAGGGAGAGAGAGAAGCAGACTCCCTACTGAGCAAGAAGCCTGATGTAGGACTTGATCCCAGGACCCTGCGATCATGTCCTGAGCCAAAGGCAGATGCTTAATTAACTAAGCCACCCAGGCATCCCTAAAATAAGACTTTTTCTAAGAGGAGTCTTGCTGCTTAGAAAATGGGATTTCCTCTATACCATTCCTAATGATAGAAAAACCTAAAGTTTCAGTATAGCCATTCTTAGCCATTGCTCCTCTAGAAGCTATGAAAAGGAGGTAGAAAGTTAAAATGGGATCAGGGAGAGACAAGGTCAAGTGTAAAGAGGAAGGTTCATAGACAGAAAGGTGTACAATGTCACAGACATATTATTAATAATCTCTGAAATTCAGTTTCCAGAAGGTAAAATTAAAATAATAATAGTATTGATCTACAAGGGTTATTTTGATATTTTTTGAGAATAACTGAATTCACAAATGTGAAACAGTTTGCACAATTCCAAATGATGTCCGTCTTCCTATTCTCATTTACCTGAATGGCAGGCAAAAGAAGGAAGCATTCCAGGTAAGAATAAAAAATAAGTACAAAGAATAGAGAATGGGAAAAAAAAGAAGGTCTATTCAGAGTGAAAAAAATACTGCATGGGAAAAGCAGTCAAGTATTAATATCTCAAATTTTAAAAAATCTCATGTTTATGATTTTGTCATATTCTTGGTTCAGAGTTACTGCAATTTATTTAGTAAAAACAACTACCCAAACCCTGCTTTCTTTTAAGTGGTGGGGAAAAAAAAATGACACTGTGCAATTTTATTCTCTATTCTGCAAAGAAGTGAAATGAACTTAGGGCAGTTGGATACCTATTGCTATCATTTTACCTCCTCACCTTGCTAAAGAGGGGCTATCAGTAGGGTTGAGGAAACCAAAGTACAGGAACTTTTCCCTCTAAAACATCAATATGGAAGACCACTCAATTTAGGTACAGGAGTGTAACCAAGCAACTCAGACTAGCCTACTTTTTAAACATGACTTCACCAACATGACCCTCCAAAATTCACTTTATTCTACTTGATTTCCTCCTTTACCAATAGAATTTTTTTTATATATTCCTTGGAGAAACCATCATGACAAATTACTTGTCTGTGTTAAAATTCCGACTCAAAGATGTATTTACTCAGAAATTGTTGTAATGGATCACCAATTCCTCAACTAGACAATGGCAATGGACTAGGCCATCTCTAAATATTTGTCATTTCTTTGTCTATACTGCAAAATAATATTTGACCTATGATTTGATATCAAATAGCCTAGGAACCTACTCAAAGTCATAGTATCAACAATAATGATGATGTTTGTTGGTAAGCATAGATGTTGACATAGTGTAAACCATTATAATAAAATATATTGACCATGACAGACTTAAAAATCCCCTCAGCTTTACTAAACTTGGTCTCTTCGAAGACTACAGGCTCCTGAACTCCCTTACAGCATTTACTGCAAAAAATGTGCAACTTTAAATTTTTCTCTGGTCTTTCCAGATCTAAATCTTCTCTCAAGTCTCTTACCTGTTTGAAATTTGTAAATGTCTTTCTTAAGGACCTGCAAACCATCTTTTCAAAAGGTAATCGTCAATAAAGACAGTGTTCCTGTCTTTTTGAGTGAGTAGAAGCCTAACTTAGATAAAAACCAATTAACAAACACAAATGGCCTAATCACACTGTCAAACATCACCCCTCCTCATACCTCCCAGTACTTTCCCACTAGCTCACCTCAGCACTTAGTTCTCCCACTGTGTTTCAGTGGAACTGAGTCTGGGGAAGGGAAGAAAATCTTCTCCTTCAACCTCCTAGGATTCCTGACCAGGTTTGAAAATTAAACTTACAAAGACAGATTAATGGAAGAAGACATATTAATATCAGTTTTACAAGATGAGAGACTGTAAGGAAATGAAAACCTAAAGGAAGAGTTAGACCTCTGTATGTTTATGCTAGGTTCCATGAAGAGTGTAGAGCTGCGGAGGAATAGGACAGGTTAGGGAGTCTGAGGAAAATGTAATAAACTGGAGAGAACTTAGCACAGCCTGTTTGTTGGGGTTCTTTTTGGTGTTTGTATGTCTTTGGAGAGAAGAGTGGGAGGGCATCTCTCTCATGAGGATGTTATGATGTGTTACAGGGAAGAAGAGTAAGGGGGAAGAGGAAGACAAAGTGACCTTCCTGCTTTGCCATGTCCTCAAATTTCTTCAGCTTAAAATATACAATATCCCAAATGCCATATCTTGGGGTAGCCTGTCCTAAACCTCATTTAGTTCAATCTCTCTCCCCTGCTGCAACAGACTAAAATCTTCTTTGCTTATTTAACTTGTTCAGTGCAATATTTATTTAATAATATGCATTGCCTCATTCTTTCCAATAAACAAAAAGAGAAAATCATGTTACTGGCTATGGTTTATGTTTGAGGGAATGAAAGATTAGATCACAGGCTCATTGTCACATAGCTAGTTATTCTTCTCCTTCTACCAGTAGGAGGGACCTGATGACAGGGGACTCACACTTTATTTCTTCACAGCAATGAGTTCACTGCCCATTATGATTCAAGTCTAGGGTTGGGGTTGGGGCAGCCTGCTCTATTCTCACGTTGCTATTAAGTCACAAATTTAAACCACCGAACCACGTATGGCAAGGTGGTGTGCTAGAGTGAGTTAGGAGACTGGCGTTCAGGTTTCATCTGTTCTAACAGCCCATCCAGCTGTTAGACTATGAAAAAGTCACCCACAATCTCCTTCTTGGATTGATATTTGTAAAGTGGCATAGAAGTGAGGTTTCGAGTTAGGAATATTCATTAACATGTATGGAATGCTTATTGTATACCGTGTATTTTGAAAATGTGATTTACATACATAATGCATTTAATGCCCCCAACAAAGTCCTAAGTAGCTAAATTATCATTCACATTTTACAAACCAGGAGACACAAGGCAGACACTAAGTATTCACACAGAAAGTGTCGGGACGTGGCAGAGCCAGGATGGGAAAGCACAGAGTCTGACGCAGAAGCCCGCTCTCTTAAGCAGCTGCACAACAGCTCCACCGGCATGAAGTATCAGCCCCATCACTCAAGACGCAGCATATTTTCATTATTACTACTGTAATTTACCCTTTTATTAATATGCGGATATGTCATGCTTGTTAGACTACTTCACTAAAATACAAACATGGATTTTTTGGGGTCACAGCTGTAAGACAGGAAGCTATTTGGGAAGCTATTCTACATATTTTATAAATATATACATATATGTAATACAAATATAAGAGAAATGGGAAGCTAGCAGACCCCATCTTACAGAGGATATCTGACAGACAAAATTATGTACACAATTAAAGTATCTTGCCACATCCATTACTGAAAGAAGAGTAACAAAGTGTGAACTTCAAGAGTGAGAGGGTGGGGGTTGGATTAGAGATGAGAGCAGAAAACAAAACCAAGGCTGATTTTCCTCCCTTCCTTTAGTGTAACATTTAAATAATCTGTGACATTAGAATAACATAATGTCCACCTAAACACCTCAATGTGATGTAAATAAGACATATCACAAGTATGAAATCACTGGATATAAAATTGTCAAAATTTCAGAGAGGCCGTAGGGACCTTTGCTGGATCTTCAGTCACCGGGAATAGAGGCCACTCTTAATGACCGACGCATCATAATCTCACTTAAAATACATACAAATGGATGAAAATGGTAATTATTTTAAATCTGCTAGAGAAAGAATTAAAAAGCTAAGAGAATTTCCATAGTGTCTGAAACAGATTGGATAATTAAAGAGCTATCCGAATGCTTCACAACCAAAAAAGCTGTCTGTCTATTCCTATGTTTTATTCTATGCAAATACCACATTACGACAAATAAACAAACTCAGGGAAATCTTCTATCCTTCTAATAACACCACTTCCTCCTTGTCAGACTTTTTGTTGGAAAATTCCTTTTGTCATTGAAGGAGTAACACTGATACTTTATGAAATCAGCTTATTGTCTTAAAGCCCCAAATCATTTTTTCTGAGGAAAGGGCTGTTACTCTCTGTCAATCAGATGATCACTGTGTCCCTTTTCACACCTTTATACAGAAGCTTTGCTGTTTGGTTTATTAATGCTAAGAACCAGAGAAAAGGTAACACTTGGAATAATATGCAAATATTTCAAATGTTCTTTAAATTACCCACTGCAATCTTTGGCTAAAGGTGAATAGAATCTGGTAATTATTTTTATTGATATGTGTGTTCGCATAGCAAGTGTTATTTCCAAAGGTTAATTATTTATATAACCTCTCTAAGTTATAGCTCCTGCTGTCTTATAGCTCCAGCACAGCTTAAATTCCAAAAATCTAAATTTGCCTTTCTGTAGCATCCAAGAATTATGAGGTTGATTACAAAGGAAGCAACTAGGAATTTATACAAACTTTTCATGAATATGTCATGAATGGCCTCCAAATATTTAGAAAATCTAGATGTACTTAAAAATTTGACTTCTTTATAGATAAGGACATTACAGACTGTCTTGAAAAGTAGAGAATTAAGTTACCTAAAGCATGTAACACATTCAATTTGGATTACTATATGTAAGACTATTACATATAAGAAACACTAGGATATTGTTTGGGGTGTTTTTGTTTATTTAGTTATGGTTTGTTTTAGAATAGTTATCAAGTCAGCCACTCATTACATTTCTTTCTATTAACTATTAAATATTCCCTTTATATACTGGATAAATTTTAGGCCCCCTATGACCTCCATGCTCCTGGTATTAATTCTGGCATTATTTCCCTCCCACTGAATGTGGGTGAGACCTGGGACTTTCTTCTAACCAGTGAAATATGGTAAAGATGATTGGAGGTCACTCCTACGATTACATTATGTAAAATTTCACCTTGCTAGCAATCTCTGTCTAAAGACTCTTTTTTTTTTTTTTTTTCCCTCAAAGGTTTTATTTATTTATTTGACAGAGAGAGAGATCACAAGTAAGCAGAGAGAGGGGAGAAGCAGACTCCCTGCCAAGCAGAAAGTCCAATAGGGGGCTTGGTCCCAGGACCGAGATCATGACCTGAGCCAAAGGCAAAGCCTTAACCATCTAAGCCATCCAGGCCCCCTGTCTAAAGACTCTTAAACACTATTTAGAGATTGTCCTTTATGACTTGATGAAGTAGTCAACCATGTTGAAAAAACCCAAGTGACAAGATGTTAAGTGGCCTCTAGAAGCTGAGGGTGGTTGGCCTCCAACCAACAGCCAGCAAGAAGTACAGGCCATCAGTCCTATCACCTCAAGGAAATTAATTGTGCCAACAACCTAAGTGACCTTGAAAGCAGAATTTTTTCCAGCTGAGCCTCTTTATGAGAACATAGCCCAATTACCACCATGATTATATCCTTGTGAAACTGAGAGCAGAGGATTCCATTAAGCTTTGTCTGGACTCCTGATTTACAAATAACTTTTATATAATAAATATGTGTTTTTTTATGCCACTAGGTTTGTGGTAATTTTTTATGCAGCAACAGTAAGCTAATATGCTTCATACTTTGCTATTAATTAAATAAAAACTGAAGTATCAGAGTATCAAACCCCAAAATTTTTACTTGCACATGATAAAAAGAATATAGAGAATGAAGAATATATGGTAAAGACATATCTTTCTCATAAGAAAACAAGTCCTACTTCTAAAATGTAACCATTATTAAAGCATTTTTATGTAACCTGATGTGGGAAACAAAGGCGGAAGAAAAATTATCAAATTTCCTTACTATCTACAGCCCACTGTCAAGTCCTTGAAACAGGCAGAGTGACAGTCCTCGAGGGACTCAAATACCTTGAGGTTAATACTCTGCTAAGGGCAAAAGGCAATCCTAGCCTGATCTGTCCCCTCCTTGCCCCCAGGATCCTGTAAGTCTACTTTAACCTATAAAAATTCCTTTAGAAATATCCTTTATCTCTAACCCCCAAGTGGCAATCATCCCCCAAGCATATGGCCCATGGATACACATCTGAAGGGTCTCCTGGTGAAGGTTTTATTAGACAGTAATAAATGACCTTTTTCCAGTAATAGCTAGACCCATCAAGGTCCTGGAAACCTTGCTTCCAAAATTCCTTAGAGACTCAGACTATCCCTAACTGCCTCCCAACTTGAAAGTATATAATGGGCCATTTCTTCTGACCCGAGTGCAGCTCTTTCTGCCCACAGATCCTGTCCCCACGCTTTAATAAAATCACCTTTTTGCACCAAAGACATGTCAAGAATTCTTAATTGGCCGTCAGCTTCAAAACCTAACGTTCTTACCTACCAGAAATCTTCTGAACAATTTCAAGTAATTCATAAGACAGCCTATTTCTCCATAATTTTTCCTGAATATACGTACTTTAAAAATTATTTAATTTGAATAAAAGAAATATAGTAGTAAATAGATGTTTAATTTTTCATTGTTTTAAATCTATCAGTGAGATTAGAATATTTTCATTTGTTCAACTGAAATTTAACTGTACTTTCTTCTGTGAATGATCTGTTTATATTCTTTGCCCATTTTTACTTGGTAATTTATTATTTCCTTATCAATTTATGAAATTCATTAGTATATTACTAACAGTAATAAACTGTCTCTCAAAAATGCTTAATTTTTTTCCTAATTTTCTTATTTGTGTTTTGACTTAGTTTTGGGTATCTATTCCTCTGGAGAAATGTTTAAACTGAATGTTTTCAAATCCGTAAAGCTTCCCCTTCTTGGTAATTCTAAAATAACTGTTTTAAAAAACAGTATTTACTGTATGTAAATACTGTATGTACTGTATGTGTTTTACAATCTGATTTGTTATTTACTTCTTTAAAAATGCTGAGAATGACCCACGAAATTGATTTTTTATAGTTTTGAAGTTAAAGTTCCTATTCTTTTGATCAGTATAAGACATATTCAGGACAAATCCACTAAATTTATAAACTCTTAGATTAATTATTATTTTTCTCTTGAAATATTTACAGAGACAGAAAACTTTGGAGTATTAAAAGTAAAACAGACCCCTATTAACTTTTGACTGATTGAGATGATGGTTCTGTGTTGTGCTTTTACCTATATAAATTACATACTATCATTATTTTGTACAGTGAAGATGTGTATCCATAAGTGTAGATTTGCTTTGTTCATTATTCCATGTATAATCTTTGACATCATCTTGGATTGCTTTGCCATTTTTTGTTTTAAGATCAATCTTTTCTGATATCCTGATTACCTTCCAGAGTTGATGAGATTATCAGGGGATTATCAAAAAAGATAAATGACTAATGGATAATAACTTAGCGATCACTGTTGCTTCCTCTCTACCCCACTCTACACCCAATGAAGCATTAGTGATAATAAGATATAAAAACTAAGCTCTATACTTCAAAAAAGAGTCTCAGGATTTTTCATTGTCCAAAACATTCCTAGAATGTTAAAAACAGCCAGTGGAACTTAAGATGTCAAAACACTGTGGAGATCAACCTTTTTTTTTTTTTTTTTTTTTAAGATTTCATTTATTTGACAGAGAGAGAGAGACAGAGAGGGAACACAAGCAGGAGGAGTGGAAGAGGGAAAAGCAGGCTTCCCATGGAGCGGGGCACCTGATGCAGGGCTTGATCCCAGGACCCTGGGATCATGACCTGAGCCAAAGGTAGCCATTTAATGACTAAGCCACCCAGGTGCCCCTGGAGATCAACTTTGACAAAATCTAGTAATTTGGAAGATGTAGTAGAGTTTAACTTAAGCCTGTATTCTAATCATATATATATATATATACACATACATCCTGGTACCAATTCTGGACTTAAGTCCAAGGAATTGTGTATGATGTTATTTTCTATAGCATTGTTCATAAAAAATGAAAAACTAGGAGAACTAATACTAACAGAAGAATGAATAAATAAATGTGGTATATTTATATGTGAAATAGAGTAATATAATGAAAGACCTAGAGCTGTAAGTATTATATTAGCCAGATCACTAGCTGCTGTATATAACAGTTCAAATACTCTAGGTAATTGTTTCTTTACTTACAAAACATCTGAAACAGGCTCTTCTCTAAGTGGCACTTGAGGAACTTGACTTTTTCCATCTTGTGGTTACACCATCCTCTAGGACTTTGTCATCATCTTTATCCTGCAAGCAGAAATGAAAACATGTCAGAGTTGGTTAAAATCCTTGGGCCAGAGATACCCCATCACCTCCACTCACATTTCATTATATAGACCTCAATCATATGGCCATAACTATCTGTAAAGACTAGCAAGTAGAGTCTAGCTAGCTACATTACCCTTTTCCCCCAAAAAAAATATTTTAAAAATTAGTAACTTGGCAGGGTTTTTTTTATATATATTGTCAGGCATTAGTTTTACAAACATATTGGGGAAAGAAGAGCATTTCTGAAAAAAAGACAAAACTGATACATGTATATATAAAATTAAAATGCATGCAAATCATACAATGTTGAGGAAACAAGTTTACATAATACAAATATAAAGAAATCCATAGAAATTATCAGTCCCAAATTCAGAAGAGTAGTTATCTTGAAAGTAAGGAAAGGGGAACATGAGGCAGGGAGTTACATAAGGGACATTAACTGTATAATGTTTTACTTTTTAAACTATGCATATAAGTTTTTATACAGAATATTTCAAAGTATATTTTTAAAAGAACCTGATAAACCATGATTCTTTATGGGAGAAAGTATAAACCACATAAGGCAACCAGCTATCTAGATCATTTTACTACACAGATTGTGTGGATAGGTGAAAAGTTGGAACTGGGATTGTACAATGTTAACATATCGTAGAGCACTAATTAGTGCTTGCACCCACATGAAAGAAGAGAACAGGCACATTTGTGTGATAAACAAAGATCTACAGATGGGGATAATAAAATGAAAAACTAGAAGTGTTTTTAAAATCTACTTGCACATCCCTAAGAAATGCTTCCTTGCGGGGTGCCTGGGTGGCTCAGTGGGTTAAGCCGCTGCCTTCGGCTCAGGTCATGATCTCAGGGTCCTGGGATCGAGCCTCGCGTCGGGCTCTCTGCTCAGCAGGGAGCCTGCTTTCCCCTCTCTCTCTGCCTGCCTCTCTGCCTCCTTGTGATCTCTCTCTGTCAAATAAATAAATAAAATCTTTAAAAAAAAAAAAAAAAATGAAATGCTTCCTTGCTAAGTCAGAATGTTGTGGCATTATGGCTTCTAAGACATGCTAAAATGCACCTATTGACACCGATAATTGAAGAAAAATCCCACACCAGCTAGATAACAAGCAGGGTTGCTTACTATGAATTCCACTGAGGATCAGGAAATCTCATCATCTTAGTGAAAATTTACTCTTGACTTCTTTAACTTGTCTTTGCTTGAGGACTAAGTTCTCATAGTAAGAATGCCTTGAAGTATTTCCTAATATATTTAACTGTTTTATTGTACTTTTTTCCTGAAGTGCTGATAACTTCATATTAGTATTCCTAAAGTATGTCCTTGGCAAGATTTCTAAGTACCTTTAAAATTATTTTAATTAACCAATTAATCTCTATTTTGTCTATTAGTTTATTTGAAGATATGAAGCACTTATTTGCACTCAAGTATTGCCAAATACTTAAGTTTAAAAGTTTGCTTCTTGGACAAAAATTGAGTAACACAAGTAGTCCCATGATTGTCTATCATAATTGGAAGTTGGAATAATTGAAAACAAATACTGATGGCTAAGCAGTGAGAAGAGTGGATAATACCTGTCATAAAAATTCAGTGAGAAGTCATTAAGAAAAATTTCACAGAAGAGAAGAGAATCTGTGTTGCACTTAAAGCCTATATCTGATTTCAATAGGAAGGGAAAAGACAGGAACAATTGTGCAAGTCATTTTATTTTATTTATTTTTATTCATTTGTTTTTTTATAGATTTTATTTATTCATTTAACAGAAAGGGAGAGTACAAGCAGGGACAGCAGCAGGCAGAGTGGGAAGGAGAACCAGGTTTCCTGCTGAGCCAGGAGCCAGATGTGGGACTCAATCCCAGATCACGACCTGAACGAAGGCAGCCACTTAACAAACTGAGCCACCCAGGCGTCCCTGTGCAAGTCATTTTAAAGTTATATTTATTTAGAATATACTGTCCTTGATAAAACCACAAATATCTATGCTATGTAGGAAGACTGACAGGCACTGGGACCTATTCAATTTCTTCTTTACCTACTGAATCACTATAGAGATACATTTCTATAACCACATAAGAGGATTTTATTTAAAACTTATCTGTGAAAATTAATATTTACCTCGACAAAGTTAATACAATCATACATAAGTGTATAACAACTACCATATATTCTCAACACAAGTTTTATAGAAAGTAAATGAATGTGATTTGTTTAAAATATTGTTAAACTGTGAATGTTGTTAAAACTGCACACATATTATGCATTATTAAAGAATATTTGTTGCAGGCTGTCCTAATTTATATCAAGTATGATGAAGAAGATCTAAGAATATAACTATATAAAGATATTAAGACAAATAATTACTTGAATAGTTAATAATAATACGAAATAATTCTTTGATATGTTAAAATAATTTCCTTTTTCCACCACTAGAATGTGAGGCCCACAAAGGCGTAACTTCCTCATGGCATTCTGTTCTATTTCTAGGACTTTGCACAGTGCCTGGCATAGAAATTCAATATAGTAGTTAAAAGAATAATACATTTGTCATTTATATACATATTCACAATATAACCTATACTTACTCATATATACTTGTCTACATATTACAAAAACATCTTATTTTTCAAGTTAGAAATACTAAATATTATTTAAATCTGCAGATTTTATATTTATATATGTCAATAATAAGCCAGTTGAAAAGCAACATAAATAAGGATAGGTTGTGTTATTTATGTGTACATCTGATTAATTTTGCAATTAGTGCTTATCAAGTAATATCTCCCTAAGCTGGTATTAAAGGGAAAAAAATCTTAATTTGGAAGAATCTATTTTAAGAAGGAATAAATTAATGCTTTATTCTAACTTCAGAATAACAAACTGCCGTACTTAACACCGTTTATTCCTTACTGACCATAAACCCATGCAAGAGCATACTGTTTTCCTCTACCAGGCAGTTGCCGTCATCCAGTGTCCCAAGCTGACAGAAGCTCTGTTATCTGCACCACATACCTAGGTTTCCTAAGGAGCTGATAACTGACTAGCATATAAAGAAAAAAGAGCAGTCATACAGGAGGCAATTTTATGAGCCAAGCCTGGGAATTGGCATACTTTCTTTCCACTCACTTTACATTACTTGAAACTACACAGGACTACCCCTATCCCCAGGGATTCTGGGGAAGATAATCTAACCGTGTGTCCAAAAAAGTAAATAGTTTTATTGCACAGTTACCAGTCCCTGCTGTAGACTCAATCACATGCTCCACCTGGAGATAGGAATTTTATTTAGAGGGAAGTGCAACCAAAGGATTGGGATAAAGGATTATGGATTCTGACAAAGGAGTATGTTGAGTTTGACTGGAAAGTGCCGAGATAGATGCAGGTGTGGGCTTTGGTAATAGGTGCTTGAAGCAGTCAGAATTTGCATCCATCCATGTCTTTTAGGCCAAGCGGTAAGAGAAGCTTTTTGGAATGTAGGATGATAAAGTATAAGGTTATAGACAACTCCCTAGATTTGGACCAGGAATTGTCAGACTTTATTCCAATTAATATACTAACCATTCTTCAGCCCTTGTGTAATTTCTCACTCAATATATGAAAGGAAAAATTATTACAAAGAGGTGTTATAAGCCTGAAGTTAGCACAGAAAAATGTCCAGAAATCCAAGGGAGCTGACAGACACCTCAGGTAGAAATTCTCACCCAAGTTAATGAGGATCAAGGAGGAAGACATTCAAACTATGACTCTTACACCATGCCTATAAAGTAAGTCCAACAGGTTAATAAGTTAATATGTTTTTGCAACAATGCCTTCATATCATTGGAATACAAAAAATAACTATTTTGAAAATATGCATCTTTGCTTATGTGAATCCTTGAAATGTTGTGCAGTAATACTTGAGCTAAAACCAAAGGTACTTTTTCACCTCTGGACACACCAACCATACTATCTGCAGGAGGTACAATGATATAAATGGTAAAAAAGCAAAATAAAGATACTGAGGTTCTCTCCCTCTAGGAATCTGCATTCTAATATAAGTCCTGTAAATTCCTCATGACATAGATAACTCTTTGTGGAAACGTACATTCATTCCTTCCTTCGCATAACCTCAGAGATAGCAAAACAAGTAGCACAGACATTGAATTCATATCATATCTAGCAGTATTCTCTGACTTTTGTCTAATTTCTTATGAACCATAAATCTCATCTGTAAAATTAATATACCCTCCTTGCACAGTGTTTAACACATTGCAATTTCTCAAGAAGTGTTAATTGTCACCACTCCAGATTTTTTTTTAAAGAAAGTTTTCCCAAAATGAGAGATACTCGTTTTGGCTGATAGAAGTCTATTTCCCAAATGCTAAATAATGGTAATTTATTTATGAAATTTTTCCTGTACTGATGATTCTGCTCAAAATGCAATGACTTAATTGTTGGCTGTTATTTTTATATTGGGGATTTTGAAAACATTAGTGATTTTTTTTTTTTAATCTGGCAAGATGATGACAATTGTTCTTGTACTTATCCTGATGTCTATGATATTTGCTTATGTATTTTGGATTTTTTTTTAAAGAATTTATTTATTTATTTGACAGAGAGAGATCGCAAGTAGGAAGAGAAGCAGGCAGAGAGAGAGAGAGAGAGAGGAGGAAGCAGGCTCCCTGCTGAGCAGAGAGCTCGATGTGGGACTTTATCCCAGGACCCTGGGATCTTGACCTGAGCCAAAAGCAGATGCTTAACGACTGAGCCACCCAGGTGCCCCCGAAGATTATATTTTAAAAGAAGATTATATATTTAGGGGCATGTCCTTAAAACAGCTAATATTTAATTCCATTGTGGCAAATAAACAGAAAATCTGCCTCAAAATCCCTTATTTTTCACCTTTATACTGATACCTCACTTCCCAGTTAATAATCATTTAAAATATCCAAAATATGGGGCACCTGGGTGGCTCAGTGGGTTGAGCCTGCGTCTCCCTTTCCTACTCCCCCTGCTTGTGTTCCCTCTCTCTCTCTCTCTCTGTCAAATAAATAAATAAAATAAAAAATAAAATAAATAAAATCTTCTATATATATATATATATATATATATATATATATATATATATATATATAAAATCTTAGGGCGCCTAGATGGCTCAGCTGGTTAAACGACGGCCTTCGGCTCAGGTCATGATCCCAGAGTCCTGGGATCGAGTCCCACATCAGGCTCCCTGCTTCATGGGGAGTCCGCTTCTCCCTCTGACCTTCTCCCCTCTCATGCTCTCTCTCCCTGTCTCTCTCTCAAATAAATAAATAAAATCTTAAAAAAACAAACAACTTTTTAAAATACAATCTTCTTTTAAGATTTCTAAAACAAGATTATGAATCAGGACATTCTATCATTGAGACTATTTATGAAAATCTTTTTCTATTTGTTTTACTCAATTAAAGACTAAAATCCAAATGTCAAGCTGATGTGCTTTCCTGGATCAGTGTATCATTTACATTCTAATTAGAAAACAAGACCCTATAGAAATGGAGCTGCATCTGAGTCATTTGAGCTATATGAAGATGGATCAATAAGTAACGTTTTCACAAGGGAACTTTTTCTTTTTCAGGAGTTTGCTTAGATTAGGAGTGAACAAAATTCTTCTGTAAAGAGCCAGATAATAAATATTTTCAGCTTTGTGGGCCATATGATTGTAATGAAACTACTAAACTCTGGCATTGTAGCATGAAAGTGGCCTTAGAAAATACGAAAATGAATGAGTGTGGCTTTATTCTAACAAAACTTTACTTACAAAATAGGTTACAAGTCAGATTGGGAGAAGAAATAGTTGATATTTTCAGATTGTTTCCATCATTTCCATCTCCAACATCCTTAAAACTGAATACAATATCACTTAAAAGAAAACTACACAAGTGGTTTAGGATCTCTAAATTAGCACATTCATATAGATAAGAGTTGTCCAAGGACTATGTTTTCGGGTTCTTTTTACTATGGGCTTCTTGGATCCCTCTTTCTCTTTTCATTTCTGTTCTGCTCCTGTATTTTCCAATCAATGTTAACTACAACCTACCTCCACCCACACACACACATATAAAAAAATAATAATATAAATAACCAATATTTATTCAGAAAGATGTTAGAGCAACTGTTGTCTCAGCTATCTACATCTTTGAAGGATAATCAATCTTTCTTGACTTTGGTTATTACACACACACACACACACACACACACACACACACACACCAAGGAGCTGTCACTGGTATGTCAGTTAGACTGCAATGGCTCTGTTTTGACAATAAAGAGGCATCTCACATGACTCTTTTCTGATTGGGACTATGGGTGGTCTAAATACCTCAAGTTCGCTGATAGGATAATTGGAAGCCATCAAACAGTAGCTTTCTCTATGGCTAAGAACACATCAAATATAGGAAGAGGATTTTAGAAGAATGACTCCAACCTAGGTGGGGGGAATGTATTTTTGCTTGAGATATATGACATTCTCTTATACGGGTGGACCATAGTGAAGCTTGCCTCATGGGATTCCCATTCCTCCTAAATATGGACTGGTCCTTGGACTTGTTTTAAGTATGGATAATGTAGCAGAGGTAATGCTGTGCCGGTTCCAGTACTAAACAACTAACTGTAAGCTTCCATCTTGGTGTTCTTAGGTGCTGAGTCATTGAGTTTCCATGCATGAACTATGGCCACCCACCCAGAAGACACCAAATGGAGAGAGACCACTTGGAGAAGTTGAGTTCCTGAAACTGCACACCCAAAGAGAAAGGGGGGAGAAAGAGGAGAAACAAGGGGAAGAGAGAGGGGGACAGTCTTAGCCATTCTAGTATTTTAGCTAAGGCCAGACCCCAGGGGACGTGACAGTTTAATGTAGCTACACAAATATCTACTGACAAGAACATGGGAATTGCCTAGCTGGAACCAGCCAGACTGAAGAACTATAAGTAAACAAAATTATGTTATTTTAATCCACTGACTTGGTGGTGGTTTGATATGTACCCATATATAATTAAAGTAAAATCTGGCACCTGGCAATAGAGGGGATTGCTAAAACAAAACTTGAAACTGCAGCATTGACTTGAGGAGACGCTAGTAAGAAGACAACCAAACGACTCTGAGGAGAGTACTATGGGAGGCTGGGAAAGCAGTAAGGAAACCTCGCTTGAGATTGAGGGAAAGGATTCAAATTAATTACTGATGGGATAATTAAAGAAACTGTCACCTATGATAATTCACCAATGTTCCTAATAAGCTTAAGAATTTTGCTAAGGACATTTCCATGGAGAATACTGCAAATGCTTATTGGCTTATTTTTGCTACGTATGAGAGGTTACAGAGAGAGATGAACTAAAGAATTTCTTTTCATTTCCTAACAGAATCTATAGGAAACACTCCCAATCTGAATATGCTAGGTTGAAAAATAAAAACTTTGCATTCAGAGTGATAGGGAAAAACTGTACTCTAAGATGGCTGACCAAACCAGCAAGGGAATTCCTGTCCCTGTCTCAAAGCCCTTCTGGATTCTTCTTTCCTACCCTGTTTCCCATGTGTGCCAAAAGTACCAAGTTTGTGTTAGTGGAAGGATATAAATTCCCCTGCCTGCTTTTGCTCGGGGCTCAGACCTTTGGAGAACAACCTCCTCTGAGCCCAGTGGTGTTAAATAAATCTCCGATCCTCCAAAGTCTCGAGTGTCGCTTGGTCCTTCTGACAGGACCCAGTCCAGGTTATGTAACAATATGATTTGCCTTTAGCAAAAGGTTCTCAAAACAGAAATGGCCTGGAGGCAAAAATCAAATCCAGGACAAAAACCAAATACAAACTTAGGAGTAAAATCAAGTCAATGACACGGCTCTAAGTATCTTTCTAAAGATTTCAAAAGGTCTTAAGGCAGAGCTTCTCAGACTCTCTCAGACAGAAAAGGGGGCTTCTAAAGGCTTTTAAAGATATGCCTTGTACACACTGTCCCCTAGAAGAAAAAACTTCTGGAGATGCTGAATAGTATATTGTTTCATGGCTTCCTGGCCCTAGATCCATGTGAAGTTGGCTCTATCTTGCAGAGATTTGTGGGCGTGGGTTTTGTCAAACACGGTCCTTGTAATTTAAATTTTAAAGGGTCTTTAACATTTTTAAAGAAATTATAAATTTGGTCTATAAAGGGACAGAGACTACACAAAATACAATTCCAGATGGAAACATGGGCCCTTTCTTATGGAAAGTTAATCATTAAAAGTCAAAGGCCCAGATTACAAAATCAAACAACAGGAAGAACCATTCTAAGGTGATGTGGAACAGAAATCAGCCCCAACCAATTTGTATCTCCTATACCAAGGCAGAAGGTGAGGATGGTGCTAAGTGCTTGACTGGATTTCAAAATTTCTGTGAATTATTGAGAGTTTTGTCTCCAGTTGACCCCACTTCACTCTCACACAAACATCTGTGTGGAAATGTCTACTGTATTCCTTGTTTCCCTGCCTTACCAGCAAATGTTTTGTGGGTTTGGAAAAGGAAACATGTCTTTTTAGTTTTAATATTTTCTGAAAGTAATGGAATTTTACCAAGAAGTCTTATTACCTGGACATAATTTAGATGAAGAAATCCAGGATCTCTGGCCTGACTTGAAGCACTGATGTGATGAGATGTTTTAAGGTGCAGGGTAAGGGGTGAATGTATTTGACATGGGGGAGGAATGCAAATCATTAGGGTACACAGGGAACACTACTAGATTCTAGTGAATCATGCCTTCCATTATTTATGATCTCAATAAGCACACTCTCATGTAATGCCCTTCTCCTTGAATCTAGGCTGGCCCTGACTTGTGTTATAGTGTTAACAAATAACGCTAGCCAGTTCCTAGGCTTGACCTTAACAAGATCTCACAACTTCCTTGTTCTGTGTGGCCTTGGGAACCCTGACCACCAACTCCACCTCCATTTAAGAAGTCATGCTATCTTGATGGAAAGACCACAAAAAGAACCAGACAGAGAGGTTATGTAGACAAAGTCCTGGAGACTCACTGGAAAGAAAGATGCTAAGTCCAGCATCAGGCTGACCTGAAAAATGCATCCACATGAGGGACCCAGTACAAGATAAAGCAGAATCCTAGTTTAGACCAAGAATCATGAACAAATAAAAGGGCTGTTGCTTAAATCAACAAGTTTTGGCATGTGCTGTCACACTGCAATAGATAAATGAAACAAGAATCATACTGTTGAAATGCAGAGTAAAGTCACATCTCACCAGCTGATGGAATAAATTATTGAAGGAAAACAACCATATATTATAAATATGTCTTTCTACTTCATAAGTGTCTTTGTCCATATTTGTATATATACTTACACATATGCATATGAATGTGCGTATATATATTAAGAATACAAAGCATGCATCCAAAACTGAATAATTTCATTAACTCATGACTAAAGTTATTAGTCTGTCAGTTGATTCAAATCCATTTCATCAATTACAACGATTCAGTATCCATAACCACAGTATCTCGACACCCTTTTGAAATACCAGTAGAATTATACTTATTTTTAATTTTAGTATATGTAAAATTGCAAAAACCAAACTCAAAAACATTGATACAACCACCAAAACTTGTCACTCTTAATGCACTGCATAGCACTTTCCCACCCGGAACACATAAAAAAGTTGAAAACTAATATCAATTCATCTTTTTTTTATTTTTTCACATAAGGAATTTTTAAGACATTTCCATAATAAAAAGAACAGAGTCCTATGTTAGCTTTTTGTTTATACCTCCTCCAGTTACAAACTTGTCTTTCCTAGTAATTTAGCACATTTGTGAAAAAAATTAACCCTCCTGATATTGGTAAACCACCATCCCCAAAGAACTGAGAATTAACCTATGCTTTTCTGGGAATGAAAAGAAAATAGTAACTACAGTCCATTGATTTTACTATGGATAACCTCAAAATTTCCCCTTCTAATCATACCTATAGTTGTTTATATATCTGATTTCATTCCCTTCTCTCATTATCTTTTTCTCTCTCTTCAGTATAATCCAGCTGTCATTATCATGACATTTCCTGGATGGATAGTTATAAGATTGAGATCTGAAAGCCATGGAGGGGGAAATATGGGGAAGTAGTCATTCTAATACTTCATTCATTCATTCTATTGAATAGAATAGAATTCATTCATTCTATTAATGGAACTAAAATGGTGACTTTCTGTGTAACATCCAGTCATTTCCTAACTTAAGGAAGTAATATTAATTAATTTTAAGCTATTTATTAAGTAAATTTAATAAAAATCATAGTTCATATACAACCATTAATCTTTACAACCTTCTTACAAAGCAGGCATTTTTTTCCCATGTCATTTGTAAGAAAGCTAAGTTTTACCAAAGCGAAGTGACTTGCCCACATTATACAATCCTTAATCTGGTGTTTAAACCTTTACTCCCCAAATCCAAAATATGAGCTTTTATACAATACTCACCTATTCTAATACATGATTTAATGCCTTCAGATTTCAACATAACAAATCTTATGCTTATAACTTGAAAGTCCACAGAAGTTTTTAAAAAGCTTGAATTGAAGGTGGAAGCTTAAAATAATTCTTTACCAAGTCAGTTCAATTTATATGCAATATCTAGTAATAAAATGTAAAGGTCAATAAATATCCAAGCTATTATACACTGTTAGCATTATTCTCTGTCTTGTCAAGAAACTTTATAAGTCTCACTTTATCCTTTTAAATCTTTGTGGGTTTCCTGTCACTATTCTCCTAACTTTGAGGTAAGAAAATGAAAATAAAGAAAACAAGTGATTTCCTTAGTATACATACCGTAGCACTTGGAAAAATCAGATTCATAACAACTACAACTAAATAGTAACAAAACAACTGAATCAAAAGTGAAAACTTCAACCACTTATACCAAACATCTATGTGCTTAGAAGCATCTCTATAATTGACCAAATAACTGGATTTTCACTAATAATTTGGGAAGTACATAAATAACACCCCCTATGCTATACCCCCCATGCTACACATTGTTTGGTTACTGGAATGTTAGATGTGTAACCAGGAATGCTGTCTATTGTACATGAGATGAGAGATGTCAAATCAGGGCCACTTCTTAGAGAGAATTGAAGGCAATTTTAGATGCTGGGCTTTGTGTACAGCCTTCCCTGATTTAACCCTAATCATATCATGTACTTTGGTCTACAACAATGGCTCTCAAACCACATCCCATTAGGCTACACAAACAATTCTATAGCACTCTATTCTAATCAATCAACTCCCACTTTCCAAAGGAAACATTACTCTATTATGAAAATTTCCATTTTGCCCCTTATCTTCTGGTTGGTATGCATGTGAACTATGCAAAATTATAATAAAAACAAAATTACAAGTGAACATTAATTGATGTTGCCCTTATAATAGTCTTTTAAAAGTCAAATATACTATTGTTGCATGTAAGTTTATTTGTTGTATACTTAAAACAAATAAATTATGATGAAGAAAAAACAACAGTTATTTTGAAAAGGAAGCAAATCAGCAATTCAAAACTATTTTCAATTCAAAACATTGAAAAGCATCCTTGCCCCAAATTGTGGGGATATCAAAGCATCCTTGTCCCAAATTGTGGGGATTCAAATTTTCCCTTTGCAACACATATTTAGGAGCTTCACAGGCTGCTGTGGTATAACAGTCAGACTTTTTATAATGTCGAACTTAAAATCTTCAGCAAACTGAACCATGTCCAGTGTTTTGAAAGACCTGCTTTTAGTGACCCACTGGATGGCTTACCAATACTCACTTACTGCTATTTAAAACTAAATGTTTATAGAGTACAGTCACAGTTCAATAAAAACAAAAGGAAACAACAAGGACTTGAGACTCTGATTATGTTTGTAGTTCTTCAGGAGGCTCCACACGGCCAATCGGTGGACCTTACAGTATGCTTAGAAACCATTACAGTAGGTATTTTTCCTTCACTTTTTAAGTATGATTTCAAATGAAACACTGAGTTTTCTAATCATGTTTGTTCATCAGAAAAGCAGACTAGATATTGAAACATGACACGTAATTATGGGACTGACTGATGTATTGGTCTAAATTCTTCAGTCTTCCCTTCTTCTTATTTGCCAAGGCATTGTCATGGGCAGAGTAGATTTCTCCTTCACTTGATTCCAGGCTTCACTACTTGAACTTGCATTGGCCCATGGAGTAAGGTAGAAATCAATGCTAAATTTTGAGCGTAGGCCTTGAGAACTCTTACATATTTCTTGTGTTCTTTTTGAACTGTCATGAGAAGAAAAAAAAGTTATTTAATCTGTCAGCTCTCCAGTAATGATTATCTACTTGCATAGATATGGTATAAGAATTCTCACACATTGGGGGCAGGGGGGACCTGGGTCATTCAGTCGTTAAGCCTCTGCCTTCGGCTCAGGTCATGATCCCAGGGTCTGAGGATTGAGCCCCGCGTAGGGCTCCCTGCTTGGTGGGAAGCCCGCTTCTCCCTCCCCTACTCCCCCTACTTGTGGTCCCTCTCTTGCTGTGTCTCTCTCTGTCAAATAAATAAATAAAATCTTTAAAAAAATTAATAATAGCATTAAGCATTATCCTCATCCTTATACCATGACATTATGTTCATGTTGAATATAACTGAGTGTACACTAGTGTGCAAATTGAGTATACATGAGTGTACAAATACCAAGCCTTCAGTAAATGTAGAATATAATTGAGTGTACATGAGTGTACCAATTGAGTGTAGATGAGTGTACAAATGCCAAGCCCTTCAGTAAATGGAGGCCAATATTCTGCTTTTCATTTCAATCTGTATAAATAACTAATGGAAACATTTTAATGGAGATTAAGCTATTTTAGGGAAAGTTTGAGATAAAACCTAAATAAAGCAGGCAATGGAGCTAATTTCATTTGTAAAACACTGGACTGAGCCACCGTGCGTGTGTGTGTGTGTGTTTGTGTGTGTGTGCACGCGCATGCTTGATGGGATTTAATATATTCACATGGATTTTCTGTGAACCTCCCTCAGGTACTCTGTACTTTAAGGAAAGTTACTTCTTTTGATTCCATATAGCCAACTATGAGACAAATCTGTGATTTTTAATAATATATGCATCAAGAAAACTTTGGCAATAAAAATATTTATTATGTTGTAGCATGAGGAATGAATATAAAAGAATCTCAATTCAGTCATAACTGTACTCCCAGCCAGAGTGTGACAGTAAATCCAGAGATGAAATGAAAGATTAATTTGTGGAGATGGCAGTTTGGCAGGCACATATTACTGCCATATTGTTAGTTTTGCGGCACAGTGGGTCACATTGTTTTTCTTTATGCCATTGACTCACATATATTTGCTTAGGTTTCCAAGTAGAAGAAAAAGGTTTTTTGTTTTTTTGTTTTTTGTTTTTTTTTTTCAACTGCATGTTATTAGGTGGTGCTATTCCATATTGGATGTGGTTATGAATCAATTAGTAGACACTTCTCTTGACGGAGTGTAGCTAATACACAGACGATTGTGAGCAGGGATGCTAATGCAGCAGGCATCCAAGCTGAGCCTAAGGAGTACACCTAATAAAGCAGTGCAGCTAGTGGCCCTCAGGTGTCAATTTGCATGAACTGATTTACAGGATGGAGGAAAACTACTAGGTTCAGTGGTGGTTATGATTTGGAGAAATAGGGAATGAAGAAGAAAGGGTGGTGCGTGAAGAAGCAAGGTGCAAGTCTCCAGGCCGTTCCTCAAGAATTAACCATACGAAGATAAGTGGATGGGGTTAAAGATGTGGCGCTGTCTCACGTAAGACTCAAAGACATGAGGACCCCAACCAGGGCAGCATCAGTGTTCAAAGAACAAAGGGAGACCTGAGAGCAGAATCCATCCCCATTGGGTGGGCCATGTTAAGAGGTGGCACCCTTGGTGCCTCTGCGTCACTGGCAGGCAGGTACCAAAAGTGGTGTGGTACCTGTGCAGTATCACAGCAGAGCAACGGTGTAGAGCAGGTGCAGTGGGAGGTAGAGCTCAATGAGAGCTAGTGAGACCAGAGTTATGTGAGAACGCCATGCTGAGCTGTCATCAAAAAATCTCCAGGGACACTCAGAAATCAGTACTTGAGACTTTGAGTTACACACCAAGTTCTCTGCTACTACACAAGTGGGGCACTGTGAAATTTGTTTAGTGTGGCCTGGAGAAACAGGTCTCTGCCTTCAAAGGGCTTGCCAGGTAAGAGGGATGACAGAATAATACACATGAAAAGATAACATAATGCAAATGCTTCTTGAAAGACAGAGACTACGATTACTCTGGAATCAGAGAAGAGAGATAAATATGATCAAAGCTTCGAAGGTGGGTTCCATTTTATATGCTGCATGCAACAAATATTAAATATTAGACTTGGGAACCCCCTGCATCCCCTTCCCTCTCTCTAGGGTTCCGCATCCTGTCTATGCATGCCCAGGGCATTCTGTATCATTATTGTACTTAACTCTGAATGGTTACTTGTGTATTTTCTTGCCTATTTAAACCCAAACTGCAAATTCTGTCATATAAAGGATTACCTTTATAGGTGGCATCTATTTTTTTATTACATAAATAACTATTATGTTAATTATCACTTAACTATTGAAAATAATGAATCCACATAAAAGGAACCTAAATACCTTAATTTTGACAATCACAGATCTATAGGTTATCATGGCCATAACTAGCTTATTCAGAAATACTGATTGCCTGAAAATCTACAAAAAAGAAAAAAAAAATTTAAAAATTAAAGAAAAGAAAAGAAAAGAAAAGAAATACTGATTTCCTGTAGCTGATTTTCAGCTTTCAGATATTCAACGAAACCTTCCATTTGACAACTGAATTTGATAGGCTGAAATGCAAAACTTCTTGATCCCAGTAAGTCACCCACCTTGTACCTACAGTCCAATAAAACTTGGATAAATTTCTGTGATAGCAAGTGTGAAGAGATGGAAGCCCTAATCTTCTGTACTCGTAGACCCCAAAGTTTCCACAAAGGACAGAGAGGCCCAGTTGTGTAACAGTGCTCCACAAATTTCCTTTCACTATTAAAATGCCAAGTTATTCTTTTATTTCAACGTCTTTAATGCCTGGAATTGACATGAATGTTTTCATGCAACCTCATCAGGAAAACTATTTTAAAAATTTTTTCAATAAAACAAATACATTAAACTATAATATAGGCAAAAATCTCTCCACACGGCTATTCATTCTCTTATGTTACTTGGAGGCTCCTGCCAGTGTATGCTTTCAAAACAACGTAAGTGTCCCTTATTCGTAAATCTAACCTTTGGGCCCACTAACTTCACATCGCCCCTCCTCAGCAGCCATTACCTATTCAGAATTGCCAGAGCCCAACAGCATTTGCCTTCATTTATTGCGAAGTGAATGAAGTGAAAATAGAGGCTATTAACTAGTCTGGTCTGTACCTGAGAACTTGGAGACACAGGGCTCCAAAAGTAGAGAGATTTATTACAATCTTTTAATTTTCCTCTATTAGTTGGATATACACGCAGTAGTTAAGGGAAATTATATGTCTCCCAAAAAGGCCGTTTAGTGTTCTAGGAGTTTAAAAAAAAAAAAAAAAAACATTTAGGTATTTGTCTTACGAACATCCCACTTTTTCCTTTAATTCACCTAGCTGATAGCTTTAAAAAAATGGCTCTGGTCTCATGCTTTCCCATTGAAGAATTTTAGAGAAATGGCCATCATTTAATAAACTATCAATCTAGCTCGCATAATTTTAGTTAACTAGGTCTATTTCTCCTCCATTTGTGTGTAATAGTAATGATTTTCTCATCTATCCACTGGCCTCTCTGCCTGTTTTACCTTTATGGAAACCTGATTATTAATACTGAATTGCAGTGACACTTAATCAACCACAAGAACACATATGATATATTTAATGGTCACAAATGGCCAAGATCTCTCCACTTTTTAAATATGACATACTTAACAGTATGTCATCTTCAAGTGTGCCGAAGTTCTGCCTTGGTACCCCATTCAGCAACAGGAGAGCCTCCTTTAGACTGGTTCTTCTATTCCAAACAATGGTGCTCATTGTTTCTTAGCAAGCTGAACCCAGGTGTTCACCAGGTAGAAATAAACAAATGTCTGTTATCCTTGACAAGCTCTTAGATTTACAAATCGTGTTCATTTCTTTAATTTGTCAGTATTAATGTCAGAAAGCATCTGTAGAATTTATAGAAATGACCCCCTTGAGTTTATCAAAGATAAAACACTCAAAAATGTCAAACCTTGTTTTAGGTGGTTGCTATCTGAATCCTGGTGTTGGGAGGGAGGTTTTAAAGAGGGAAGGGAGTTGGAGTGATTAAGTAGGCTAAAGACAGAAACCTTGTGAAGTAAGTGAAAACAGATGGGACTTATGGTTTAGCATTGCTCATTTTAAATGTCACTGCTGGTCAATGATTTGTTTCTGTGTCACATAATATTTATTATTGATAACCAGTTAGAGATTTAGGTAACTCAGATTCCCAGGAGGCAGAGAAAAAAGAGTGCATGTAAAAACTAGTGAAATCTGAATAAGGTCTGTATCTGAGTTGATATAATTGTACCAGTGTCAATTTCCTGGTTTCTGACAATGTATTATGTTTATGTAAGATGTTATCATTGGGGAAAACTGAGTGAACCATACAGGGAAACTCTCTGCATTATTTGTGTAATTTCTTTTAAGCCTTAACTTATTCAAAATAACCAGTACTCAAAAAATGAAGAACACAGGCTATCAAAGAGGATAAAAAAAGATTCTCCCTGAATTGTAAGGGTGGCCAGTCATTTAACCTTTAAAAATAATGAACAACAGAAACTGGTAAAGCATATTAAGTGGCAACCTTCTTCTACTTTTTTTTTAATCTTTCAAATGTTTTACGTTCAAAATAGCACTTGCATTTCATTAGCTATGGCCATCCCAGTAAATAGTACCAGATTTGACAATACTGCTAATAAGGAGTTGGTCTTCTTAATCTAAAACATATCTTAATGGTTTTGATCTTTGCATCATTTTTTTTATTGTGACTCAGGGCATGATTTGACAGCTCTTTCAGAATTCAGCATTCTTACCTAGTGGCAACAGAGCAGGTCTTCATATTTGCCAAGGTCTCTCTTGAAAGCACTTGCTTTGCACTTGTAAAGGATTTGACAAAGGTGACAGGCTTAAAGAATAAAATACTTTTGAATAAAGTTTGACAACTGCCAATCTCCACAATACCAAAATATTTTGTCACAAGATGTGTAGCTTGTTTCAGAAAGTTGGAGTGTTCCTTATTTCTGAAATCACTAAAATATGACACAGATCAGCACTTTCTCACATTTGCCCTGAACTGTGAACTCTTCCCACCTCTAACAATACACACTCTTTCCATCTCCTACATGAGACACACACATGGTTTCCCCCACAGCCCAAATTCTTAGATTAGAAGATATAAAACAAATGAGAAATAATTACCAGTTTCTTTATACCAGGGATGTTTGAAATAATAATTATTTATTATTATAAATAATAATAATAAGACTGAAGTTTTTCCCAGATCCTAGTCCATTTTCTTTAAAATTATAATGTCATCTTCAGACACTCAAAAGGAAAGTTCTTATCCCCCATGCACCTCTTATGGGTATTTTGTAGTTCCTTAGAGTATAGATTTCTAGTTAGCTTTTTTGTTTCTTTTCTTTTGCTGTCAAATCTTCTCCTTTGCATTCAGAAATATTTCTTGAGCAGATAATATGCACTCTCTGCAGCTTCTGAGATGAGCAGACTGCAGCCCTACCCTATTCTACAAAACAGATTTTCTATTATATTGCTAAGAAATTAATAGCTAAAATCCTAATACAGTGCTTATTTTGCTTATCTGAGAATTATAAAACCTTGTTCTAAAGAAGAATATCAATATTATCTTACATTTTTTTAAGCCCATGCCTTTTCTGAAGGGTAAGTGAGACTTCGGATTTAAATTTAAATTTTCACAAGAATTCTACTAGGGATTGGGATAGCCACTTGAAAGATGATGTAGCTCAGCTCCAAGAAAGAGTGTCTTGCCTTTTTTTATATACACCTAGACACTGCTAGAATCCAAAAAATGATTCAGATGTCTTTCAGTCCCGTTCTTCTACCACTAGGCTACAGGCATTGTGAGCAGGCTGATGATGGATGTCTGTGCATTAAAACAATGGGACTGCTCTCTGGCCAACTCATGCCACAGACCAAACATTCCTAATTAAGATGTTGTCATTTTACCTAGGGGAAAAGCTTTGGCCACAGTCCAACATGCCCATAAATAAGAAAGACTACTAGAAATATGAGAAAGAATAGTTTCAAGCAAAAGTATCCTTCCAGGATTAAGAACATAATTCAATATATTACCCAAACTGATTTATGGATGCACTGTACCAGGCTAGTTTGTAATTCAGCCCTTTGTGCAGTGTACCTTCTGCTGGCCAAAATTGAAACTACATTTTTAAAGCTGGAAATTGAGCTCATTTATTCAAAGAATATCCCTTTTTTTTTCTTCCAAAATGTATCATGTTTTTTTTGTAATGAAGAATTACTAAAATTTTTGCTTACACATATATGCCCTTTTCTTTCTCAATGCCATCCCCTAACACAAAAGGACATGCACAGCCCCATTCAATACCTGATTCTATCTTTCATTTTTGTTGAAACATATGTTATATTGTACTCCTTGAGGAGAAGATAAAAGAAAACTTTTCAATATGAAATCCAAATGAACCCCCTTAGTTTCACTGCAGATAAGGCATTCCACACCTTCCCACTTCAGGCACATTTCCTGTCCTTAGCTTCTTTCAACCGTCCACTTTTCCTTTATGTCCTGTTGTGTTGTACATCAACAACAAGAAGCATGAATTTATTTCACTATTTAATCAGACAATTCTATCCTGAAAAACATTAATATATAAAAGTGACCCACTATGGAATTTTTTTTCTAAAGAAACATCCACATCTTGTTTTAAAATTACAGAATGTAATGAGCTGACTGGTCAACTCTGTATTCAGGGCATTAAAAGAAACATCTATGACTTTTTTTTTTTTTTTTTTTTTTTGAGCACAATCCCATGGATACCATAATGTTGAAGAGGATTCCCAGGGAAATCTGCAACTAAAGAAAAAGGAGTGCTGAATTACTTCAAACTAGGAGTCCTGACCTTGTGCTTTTGAAATCTCCATAGGAATCCAGGTTCACAGTCCTAAATCAGATGAGTTTGACGGTATTTGCTCCATTCCATATGGAGAGCAGAGAATCTCTTGTCTGTCATAATGTTGGAGCAACTAGAAATTCCCTTCAAAAGGACGCCAGTGCCTTCTCCACAGCCACTGCCAGTTAACTATGCATGCCTAATTACTCCGTCACTGATTAGCAGCAAGAAAATCCCTGTCTGGACTGTGGAAGTGATTCTAACGGCAAAAGTCACAAAGCAGTGCCTGCTTTGGTAACGCGAGCTGCAGTATTAATCAGGCTGAGGACAGGCTCTGCCAGCAGGAGCAATATACCTCTGACAGTAAAGATGTCCAGCCCCAACAACCTCCTTTTCTTATCCTCTGATAGGTTGACATAATCCTCCAAACCTTTAGGAAGGTCTCAGCTGTCCCATATAGGCATGTTTCCCTCTTGACCTTAGAGGGAAGGCTGAAATGCAGTACCTAGACATCTGTGCATGATCCTCGGGTTGGAGTGTCAAGCCCCTCAGCTTCAATGCCTCCCCCTCTTCCTTCTCTGCAGGCAACTGAGTGAAATAAGAAAGCCTTCACTTTTGTTAGTACCTATTTGGCTTTTAAAAAATATGATTCTTTTTATGATGCATGGTACTTATTCACTTTAGTTTGCCTCCTGTAAAATGATAAAATACATTAACTTGCTCTATTCCCTTTGTTGTTTGAGCAATAACATTCCTTAGATTTCATGTGGCAGTTCCTAGGCATTTATGATAGGGAAGAAAAATATTAACCATAATGAATACAGATATAAATCACTGTGGCTATGGCATCTTGACATTTGTTTTCCTTAAACTCAAATCCACAAGTTTTCCAGAAACTGAGGGCTTGCAGCTCTGGAGCCATGAGTCAGCTTTGCTCCCACTGAGTTGGGAAAAGGATTAAAGATGTGAGAGACAGACTGGAACTGTTTTTAGAGTCTTGGTCTCTGTAGAAGAATTGAAAACTATTTACACCTGTTCCTAAACCTGCAGGCTGCCATTGTCCCTGCTCTGGGACAATCTGCCTAAAGACTTTTGGAAGTTTCCATGGTAATTCAGAATGAAATATCTCCTCTATCTTCCAGGAGTTGATGGCAGAAACATTGTGGAATTATAACCTTGGTTAGGGAATGAGGAACAAGACAAGACGTTAGCCTAAGAATCTGTAGAGTTAACATCCCTCTGTTTTCTTTTAGTCTCCTAGCGAAATGATGTATAGAAGGAGAACAAGAACTGTGTATTTATTGAAAGTTGATTAAATAAATACAGGGTTAAAACGGGAGACCCCTCAGAGCAAGTGAAGAAGAGATCCAAAGATGCTGTCTCGAGTTTTTTTTGTTTGTTTTGTTTTTGTTTTTGTTTTAAGGATGAATATTGCCCTATTATAATACTTCTCCTTAGAAAGATGATCGTTAGTCCATGTTTTTGATTATTGTTATCCCAGCATCTTTGGGTTCATGAGAGGAGATATTTCACTGGAAAGGAATTTTTTTGAAAGAGTTGTGAGAAAAGTAGCTATTCAAAAGCTTGGAAGAGCACAAATCAATCCCAGAAGAACACTTTAATCTTTGCCAAAAAGGGAGGTAAAATAATCTCCCAGGTGGCATTTTCTGAGTTTTCATAGCTCTGAAATTCCTACAGGGGCTGAAGAGATCTTTGTTTTATTGCAGACAGATGGACTGGGAATGGCCAACAAAATCCATTAAAATCAATAGTTAGCAGAGGCTGAGATGCCTTTGGCAGTGTAAGTATTCTGCCAACAAAGGCAGCTAGAATAAGCCTTGCTCACCAAACCTTTTGCTCTAAGACAACTTGCTAGCTAAATTCGAAGGCAGAGTGGGGGGAAAGTCAGTTTAGATGTTTATGGAAAGCTGGAAAAAAGTACAATAGTTTTCCTCATAATACATAGTTAATCTAAATGTATTTTAAAGCACAGACTAAAAGTTGCCACTCTGGTGAGGGACGCTGACACTGCAGGAGGCTGTGCATGCGTTGAGGCAGGAAGGATGGGGGAAATCTCTGTACCTTCTCTGCAATTTTGCTGTGAACCTAAAATTGTTTTTAAAAATAAAGCCTACAGAAAGAAATCAAAAGAAATGGGAGGGAGGGAAAAAGAAAGACAGAGGCTGTTTCTAACAAACACATGGAATGGTAAATGGGTTAATTCAAACGTCAAGAACATGGTTAATATCGGGGATTTTTGTTTTTGTTTTCCAATTTTACTACTGAATACCCCTCTTCATTCCTAAAAGGCAGGTGCATGATCTACTCAACATTTTAAAGGTTCATGAATAAAATCCTGAATTGGGAATATATGCATATTGAACTTAATAGAGTTAGGAAGCCAAAAAACTGACACTTAAGAAAAGATTAACATGTTATTTGTGAACACTTGTTGAATGATAACAATATACTGAGTATATGTTTAGCAAGAAAATTGACCTATTAACCTTCCAAGGTTAACTTGGAAGGCAAGATTATCCTGGCTCCTCTAAGGATGTACCACAAAAATATTTACAAAAAAGATAAAATGGACAAAAAAGAATTCAGGGGATGAGAATAATTAGATTTTATCCTTGTAAGTGCTGTTTACTTGGTTAATATCCTTAATTGTTCTGACAATGGGGTTTATATGGAAAGAGTTCCATAAATTATAATTCAAATTTAGACAAACCACAGAGTGAAATGGGGATATTCAAAATAAATTTTCAAATATGATTTATTGATGATAAATCAGTTTTCTTGTATTACTAATGTTTTTATATTGTATTCTATTGTTTTGTATCAATTATATTACAAAATATAGTTCTAGTCAAATGTATTGTCAAGAATTATTTCTAAAAGTTAAAATCTGAGTACATAAAAACAAAAATTTTTTTAAATCTCTGTTTATTTCCAAACCAAAAAGATAAGCAAAATGGTTCCTTCATAACATACTAAAGTAATTTGAACAATTTCTTAGCTCTATGTATATTTTTATGAAAAATATATTTTTCAATACAGTCTTATTTTTATTCTTTATCATAAAATTGCCTGTAATTTCTTTCAGAATTTGTCTTATGGATAATAAATGTGTATGACTTTCTATAGTCCATTTTGTATTGAGAAAATGATCTTTCATGTTCTAGGGTAACTAGTAAATTCAGATAATATTCTGGTGAATGGAGAATATTCTAAATTTTACTAGTATATATATATGTGTGTATGTGTGTGTATATATATATATATACATATATATATAAACGTGTGACTATTTCACTCAAAATATTTTCACAGCTGCCTTTTTTCATCTATCATATTAATATATCTTAGTATTTTACTCAAATATGTTTCAATAATGGGTCCGTAATTAAAGGAGCGAGACTGACACAAAGCAAAGGTCAAGCAAAGCTTTATTTCGCACCAAGCATCAAGAATCATACTGAACGTTCGGGCGCGCCTCTTACAGAGAGGGCGACATTTCTCTGCTTCACGGAATAGCTCTTAAGGGCAAAGGCTATGTGGTTGGTGTTGGGGTCCGTTATCAAAGGAACGAGACTGAGACTAAGTGAAAGTTATGTGAAGCCTCATTCTATGCCAAGCATTAGAAGTCAGACTGACCGGCCAGGGCCGCCTCCGAAGAGAGCGACCCCCTCCCGATCTCACAGGCTGGTTTTATAGGGCATAACTGCAGACCCAAGGTACGTGGCTTCTATTGTCAAGGTGTTTACTCCCGGAATCGATGCCCGGAACCATACCAGGAACTACTGGGGCGTTTATTCGCGGAATGAAGTCCGTGGATGTAAACAACAATATGGCTACCAGGCAATATGGAGTTGCTCTGGCTAAGCAGGCTCTAAGAGTTAATAGATAGTTATTATTGTTATTATATAGTTATTATTATTATTATTATTATTATATTATATTATTATATTATAGATAGTTATTATTATTGTTATTGTTATTATTGTTATAGTTATTATTATTGTTAATAAAACAATAGATATCACTTTATTTCCAGAATTTTTTTTTAAAGATTTTATTTATTTATTTGACAGACAGAGACCACAAGTAGACAGAGTGGCAGGCAGAGAGAGAGAGAGGAGGAAGCAGGCTCCCAACTGAGCAGAGAGCCCGATGCTGGGTTCGATTCCAGGACCCTGAGATCATGACCTGAGCCAAAGGCAGAGGCTTTAACCCACCGAGCCACCCAGGCGCCCCTATTTCCAGAAATTTTTATACAAATTGCTTCTACTTATGCTTTAAAAAATATATTTCATGAATTTTAGAAGTTTCAAAGTTATTAGTCTTTTTAGACAAAAAATTAATTTATCCAATTATTAAAAGCAGCTCAAACTTACAAGTTTTGTATCTAGGTTAAGATAGTCCAGAGAATATTCATAGAACTTCAATATTAAATCTTATATGCCAAAAATGTTCTTAGTTTAATTTTTTAGCTACTTACTTGCTTCATAGGGATACCTCAATGACTTCCTGTCTGTATGCTTTTTTTCCTCAATAACTGCAATTTACTAAAATCTTGAAAATCTGAAGTTTCTACACTCCATTATTTGGTTGTATTGATTAAAAATTTCCAACTTATCTTGAACAATATCTTGAACACATACTGAAAGATCTTCCTCTAAGAGATCAGGAACAAGACAAAGATGTCCACTCTCATTACTTCTATTTAAAAATAGTACTGGAAATCCTAGCTAGAACTATCAAACAATAAAAAGAAATAAAAGGCATTCAAATTGGTAAGGAAGAAATAAAACTTTCACTATATGCAGACATGATACTACGTATAGAATATCTTAAGGACTCCACCAAAAAACTATTAGAATAAATAAATTCAGTTAAGTCACAATATACAAAATTAATACACAGAAATCTGCTGCATTTCTACACATTAATAATGAAGTAGCAAAAAGAGAAATTAAGAAAACAATCCCAAGGGTGCCTGGGTGGCTCAGTGAGTTAAGTGTCTGCTTCAGCTCAGGTCATGGTCCTGGCGTCCTGGGATCAAGCCCCACCTTGGGCTCCCTGCTCAGTGCGAGTCTACTTCTCTGCCCCACCCCCCAAAGCTCATGTTCTCTCTCTCTCTCTTGCTCTCTCTCTCTCTCTCATAAAAAAATAAAAACCTTAAAAAAATCCCATTTACAACTACACTAAAAAGAATCAAATAACTAGAAATAAACATAACCAAAGAGGTGAAAAGACCTGTACTCCAAAAACAATAAAACCCAGATGAAAGAAATTGAAGATGACACAAATGGCAATATATTCCATGTTCATGGACGATAAGAACCAATATTGTTAAAATTCCACACTACTCAAAGCACTCTATAGATTTTAATGCACTCCTTACCAGAAGACCAATAATATTTTTCACAGAACTAGAACAAATTATACCAAAATTTGTATGGAACCACAAAAGACCCTCAATAGCCAAAGCAATCTGAGAAAGAACAAAGCTGAGGTATCACAAGCCCAGATACCAAGATATACTATAAACCTGTAGTAATCAAACCAGTATAGTACTGGCACAAAAACTGACACACAGATTCCTGGAACAGAATAGAGAGCCCAGAAATTCACACATATATATGGTCAATTAATATATGACAAAGGAGGTGAGAATATACAATGGGGAAAAAACAGTCTCTTCAAGAAATATGCTTGGGAAACTATACAGCTACCTGGAAAAGAATGGAACCAGACGACTTTCTTACACCACACACAAAAACAAACTCAACATGGATTAAAGACTTAAATGTGGGACCAGAAAACATAAAACTCCAAGAAGAAAACATGGGCAGTAATTTCTCTGACATCGGCCGAAGGAAAATTATTCTAGATACATCTCCTCTGCCAAAGAAACAAAAGCACAATTAAACTACTGGAACTATATCAAAACAAAAAGCTTTTGAACAGCAAAGGAAAGAATCAGCAAAACAAAAAGGTAACCTACTGAATGGGAGAAGATATTTGCAAATGCTATATCTGGTAAGCAGTTAATATCCAAAATATATAAAGAACCTATATAACTCAATACACACACACACACACATACCCCCCCCAAAAAAAAAAACAATTAAAAAATGGGCAGAGGACATGAATAGACATTTTTTCCCAAGAAAACATACAAATGACCAAACAGACACATGAAAAGATGCTCAGCATCACTAAACATCAGGGAAATGCAAATAAACCTATCATGATATATCACCTCATACCTGTCAGAATGGCTAAAATCAAAAACACAAGAAATAGTAAGTGTGGTGGAGGATGTGGAAAAAAAGGAACCCTCATGCAGGTGGCAATGTGAACTGGTGCAGTCACTGTGGAGAACAGTATAGAGGTTCCTCAAAAAATTAAAAATGGAATTATCATATGATCCAGTAATTCCACTACTGGATATTTACCTAACAAAAATGAAAACACCAGTTTGAAAGACATATGAACCCTTTTGTTTAATGCAGGATCATTTACAACAGCCAAGATACAGAAGCAACCCAAGTATCCATCCATAGATGAATGGATAAATAACATATGATGTACACACACACAAGAATATTATGCAGCTATAAAAAAGAATGTTACTGCCATTTGCAAAAATAGGGGTGGGGCTAAAGGGTACAATGCTAATTGAAATAAGTCAGAGAAAAATAACCACTATATGATTTCACTCATATGTATAATTTAAGAAACAAATGAACAAAGAAAGAGACAGAAAAAGAAGCATTTTTAAATATAGAAAACAAACTGGTGGTTGCGAAGATGGGAGGTGTGGGATGGGAGGTTAAGTGAAATTAAGAGGATTAAGAGTACATTTATTAAGATGAGCACTGAGTAATTACATTTCAACAAAAAAGTAAATAACAAAACTGAGGAAAAAAATTTCCAGCATATCTTGTAACAATATTATATTATAATTGAGTAACTCCATTTCAAAAAACATTCAGTACCACTGAGGGATACTTTATTTGATTTCTAAAAGTAGTTACCAAAAGCTAAGACATTTCTAAATTCTGGTCGATGAGGAGTGGCAATGAGAGAAAAAGGGTGGATTGCCTTGTTTAAGCAAATACCGTATTCAACCTTACCTTCATCACACACACACACAAAAAAAATCATTAATTTATTATCTATCACTTATCTATCTATGTCAAATTTGACAATGGCAACTTCTCTTTATGTTATAGGATGCTGTGGCTTGCTTGGACTAAATTATGAAGGATGTCTCTACCATAACTAAATCCAAATTTCTGTCAGTTATGTAAGTTTATTAACTTAGTAAAAATAATGTTTTTACCATAAAATATACTTTATCAAATTTATATTTGTACTATTAATACAAAAGCAATGAAATATGCCTTCAACATTAAGCTTTTCAACTCCATTTGTAATAGAATGCTAATGTCAGGTGTTTTACCTTTAACAGTATGACAACTCAATAGTTTTAATAAATTGAATAAAAAAATCTATCCATTCTTGGTATTACTATCACTGATTTTCTCTTTGATGCATCTGATGCTAATGATATTAAACAGGCATAATTTTACTGTTTTTATATTCTTCCACTAATGAAGCCAACACTTTAACAGCTATAATTGCACAAGAAAACCGAAAACAAGAGAAATTGAGAAGAACAAGTATTTGATCTCAATGAAAGACCATGTTTAACAAATGATTTTTTTAAAAGAGCCTTCCATAGTGACACAAGTTAAATCTGGCTGTTTATTTAGACAGAGGGCCAGGGAGGGGCAGAGAGGGAAAGAGAAACGGGCTCCCTGCTGAGCATGGAGCTTGAGTCCCCTGATCTCAGGATCCACAGATCATGAACCCAGCCAAAACCAAGAGTCCGAGGTTTAAATGACTATGCCACCTATGAGCCCCAAATCTATTTTTTGTGGGGTTTTTTGCTTGTTTTGTTTTAATGTAGCTGCTGAGGTCTTCCTTTTTATGTGTTCAGTTATTTCACTACATCCTCTACGGTGGATACTAAATGTCAACAGACATTTTAAGGAATTTATACAGTTACATAAACTTTTTTTGAGAAATGATGTACAATACACATCCTTTAATTAAAGATGCATCTTTAAAAAGTCACTGCTGTTGAAAGGATTTACCGAAAAATTTTAAAATACATTACTGATCAATAATGCATTTGTATTTTTACATCTTTTTTTTTTTTTTTGACCTGGTAATTTTTTTATTTCTTTTCAGCGTAACAGTATTCATTGTTTTTTGCACCACACCCAGTGCCCCATGCAATCCGTGCCCTCTCTAATACCCACCACCTGGTTCCCCCAACCTCCCACCCCCCGCCCCTTCAAAACCCTCAGATTGACAAAACCAGTTAACAAGTACATTGGACTATTCTCTACACAAACTCCAGCACAATTGCTCAAGCCCTATTTTCCAATGTATTTAATGCAAAGGTCTCCTCTAATTTCCTGATTCCTGTTATCATCACTCAGGAAACCAACATTCTGCTTGCATCTAAAGTTGCAGAGCACAGTCTAAGGCAAAGCTGGTTGCTAAGCCAAGTGCCTAGCGACAGGAGGAGAGCAGCATCAAGGTCACAGGCCACTTATTTCCGAAGAACTTGGTTTAAGCAAGGGTCCGGCATTTAGTCCTTGAAAGAGAAGCTGAAGGTACAGTTATACATGTGTACCTACATGCGACTAAAAAGGGGCTGGAGAAAGAGATAGGAGTCACCTCTGTTCATCTTTCATATTTTATCGTACGTTAAAGTAAGAACTTCGTTTCCTGCACACGCATTTCATAGCGCTAGATGAAAAGCGGCCACTAGAGGTCTACCAAACTCATCTTGGCTTACTGAAATGCAACTTTATTAATGATACAATTCGGCTCACCAACTAAGATTCTGACATTAATTCCTAAGTCCGTGCTCTTTCCCCAAACCAAACATACGTCGGCTTGTATAACGACGCCTGCCGCTTAGCCAGGTCTTGAAAGGGGGACCAAGCAGGGGTGGGTGTGGAAAGCGTCCAGTGAATAGCGCCTACTTGACGTCATCTGGGCGCGACCAGACGCTCTAGCGCGACTGGGCGGGGAGGGGGGAAGGGGTGCTTCTCAGAGCAAACCGCATGGGCGATGGCCGAATAAGGTGGATAAAGAACCAACCAAAAGAGAGTAAGCACAGTGACAAGCGGGAAAAGTAGCGCGACGGGGCTTTTCTGGCCCCACCCAGTCCCCCAGCTGTAGAAGGTCTTCTGGGAGAAAGTGGTTTGAATCCTATTTGACTCCCATTTTAAAATGAAAAAAATCAGGCATAAATGCTAAGCTGGACTGGAAACTGGACAACAGACGAGGTGGGATTGTTTCCGGCAAACTGTAAAGTACCTCCGGCTTAGTTATATAGAATCCTGACTATACAGACCATGACTGAGAGTCACTCTGGGAAAGGATGTCCTTCATAACTCCTCACTTATTAATTCCTTCTACTTAACTTAAATCGAATGTATACACAGATGTATAAATTTAGATGTAGTATTTTTATAGTAAAGAAACAAACAAAAATCACCGTGTAAAAGTATGTATGGAGAGCAAGGGAGAAACTGGGAAAACCAGTAATAGGTTAAAGGAGCCTGCCAAGAAGGCAGAAGATGGACTACTGTATTAAAAGTAGTTTTCAGTTCCAAAGTACACCCAAGCCCCTTGAATACTTTCAAACTACTTATAGTTATAACTAAGTGATTTGCCTAACACATTTATTAGTATTAATCTAAACCCATCTTAAATTTTACGTATCTCTTTCATAGGTAAATATTATCAGTGATTCTTGTGAATGTGAATTAGTTTAAGCTGATTGTGTTGCCTCAGATCTACCATACATCACCTGCTGAGTGAGGACCTGAGATGATTTTTGAATTAAGTAGTAGGCAATAAAATAATATTTTAAATTTGGGTTTCTTTTAAAGATTTTATTTACTTGAGAGGGAGAGTGAGCGAGTGAGAAAGAGCACGGGCAGGGGGAGAGGCAGAGGGAGAGAGAGAAGCAGACTCCTGCTGAGCAGGGAGCCAGATGGAAGAGGGCTCCATCCCAGGACCCTAGATCAGGACCTGAGCCAAAGGCAGAGGCTTAACCAGCTGAGACACCCAGGTGCCCCTTAAATTGGGGCTTGTATTTACATACTCTGAATCCTTTCTACTGTACCAGAATAAACTGGGTCTTGGGGAATTTTGTTTTTTTGTTTTGTTTTTCTTTTAAAGGATAATTATCTATTTTAAGATTTACTGGGGACTGGCAGTAAAGGTGTGCTATAATTTCTATGACTACTGAAAAAAATAGAATTTGACAGTCTGATTAATCCACTTTGTGGGCCTGAATCTTTTAAAAGAGCTGCTTGGTGAATAATCATGGAAATTGTCAAATTGAAATATTTCTGGTATACTATTAAAAAATCGTTACATTCTTATATCAAGTATGATCAACAGCTGGTCTCTCCCACTTGTTTATGGCCTTATTTGGCTGTTATATTACGGGCACCCCCCCACACACACACACATATACACACACACATACCCACACCCCTAATATACAATGCATGTAAGTATTTGTTATGTCAATATTGCATAATATATTCTGAAAGCACTGTCCAAAAACCAATGTTCTACCTCATGTGGCAACTTTGGAGATTTTAATTCCTTGACTGGACAAGTATACTAACTTGGATAATGTAGAAATGATCTAAATGACACATCATGACTGAACTGGAGATATATTTATAGTTCTTATACGGTCTGCGTCATCAGAGCCTCTCTCCATTTCAATTTCCTAAAGGCAAAAACAAACAAACAAACAAAAAACCATTATATCTTTGGGGAACAGGGCCAAAAGTTAATACGAAATGTGTTTGTGTCTTTTCTCAAAACTTAGCTGAAAACAACAGATTTCTCTCAAACTGTTTAAAACCTTCTATCACCATTCTCCTGCCTATTTCCCAGTAGTTGTATTTTTCATCCTCCCACCCCAAAAATTCACACATGGAAATATACAATTATGTGTACCTCTTCATTCTTAACAAGTTTCTTCTCTCTTTAATAGTTTTTGATCATGTTCATCCCAAGCCCATGTATCAATTTTTCCCTAACCAAGAAAGGTATTCTCTTATGCCATCTTCTCCGTGCCCTGCATAAATATTCCCACAAAGAAAGTGACCTGTTAATTATGAGTGATTGCTTTTCCCATCCCAGGGTGACTGAAGAATAATTTCAACTAAGTATTCATAGTCAGGGATCATCAAGTGATTGCTCTCCAGATCAATCTCCCCGGGCCCAAGTGCTACATGGCTGTAGCCTGAGCATGACATTGCATTACATCTGTCCTATTCAGCCCAAATAAGAAGACCTTATTTGCTAAACTATTTTAATTCCTTCTGCACAATTTAATTATGCTTCAGTGCAAAACCACCTGTGACCTTGGGTTTAGTAATGAAATCCACTCCCTAGTCAGCACTACAGAGAGTAGTCTGTTGGTAAAGATGGTGCAAAATAAGAATCTTAAACATTGCTCATAACTGGAGAAACAATCTTTTTGACTTTTTCTCTTTTAGTTTGCTCACAGGCATTTGGCTGTTTTTTAAAGGAGATATTGTATAAGAAGTACCTTCACTGGAAGATTTGAATGAAATTCAAAATAACTTATAGCTGTTTCAGTGAGAAAACTGGGAAATGTCAGTTTTTTTCCTGGACTCTCTGAACGATGGGGCATTTTTAAAAAATAGTCTTTAATTTCTGTCCCTGAGAACTAAGATAAAAACATATAACATGTAAATAAATGCTACTTTTGTATAATTCTGGGTCATTTGATAGTCAATTATTAATTAAAGGTGCTACTTAGTTTATAATGATGCTTTCAGAACCCACTTTATTTGGCAAGTTCTGTTTGATGAAGGTATGGAATACTGATTAGAAAAAAAAGTCATTGGTGGGGGGGCACCTGGGTGGCTCAGTCAGTTAACCGTCTGCCCTCTGCTCAGGTCATGATCTCAGGTGAGGTTCAGCCTCACATCAGGCTCCCTATACAGAAGAGAGTCTGTATCTCCTTTTCCTTCTGCCCCTCCCGCATCTCACCACACTCATCCTCTCTCTCGTGCTCCCTCTCTAGCTCTCTCAAATAAATAAATAAAATCTTTTAAAAAGAAAAAAATAGGCACTGGGAATTTTTAGGTTCTTAAACATATACATTTTAATAGACCACCTTTGGATTTGCCATTATGGTACATGTTACATCTTTTATATGTCCTATTCCCCAGCTTTTCTCTGGGCCTTGTGATTTTTCCTCCAAATAATGTTCCCTTCCACACAATCCATTTACTGTTCTAGCCACTAGCATGAACACCACATGGTCTTACCTATAAGATGCATGCTAGATCATTTTGCTGATTTTTAAGATTAAGCACATTTATTTTGTCATATTTTAATGTCTCTGATAACTGGCTATCTTACAGTCAGTAGCATCTATCATTGCTTTTGGCCAGGTGGCAGATACAGTGTAACTGTCATTGACTGTGTTTGGATAAACATGGTCATAGCTGTTCATGTGATCCTTTCTTTTACATCCAAATTAGAATAATGAAACTTTTTTTTTAATTGAGGTGTAATTAATATACAACATTATATAAGTTTCAGTGTACAACATAATGATTCAATACATGTAAATATAAAATGGGGCACCTGGGTGGCTAAGTTGGTTAAGTGTCTGCTTTCAGCTTGGATCATGATTCTAGGGTCCTGGGATCAAGCCCCATGTTGGGCCCTCTGCTAAGTGGGAGCCTGCTTCTCCCTCTCCTTCTGCCACTCCCCCTGCTTGTTCTCTCTCTCTCTCTCTCTCTGTGTCAAATAAATAAATTCTTTAAAAAAATTTAAAATAAAATAAAATGATCATCATAAGAAGGCTCGTTAACATCCATCAACACACATAGTTACAGTTTTCTTTCTTGTTATGAGAAGTTTTAAGATCCTTCCTCTTAGCAACCTTCAAATATATAATACAGTAGGGGCGCCTAGGTGGCTCAGTTGGTTAAGCACTTGACCCATGATTTCAGCTTATGTCATGATCTAAGGGTTGTGAAATGGAGCCCTGAGTAGAGCCCTGCATCTGGCTCAACACTCAGCGTTGTATCTGCTTGAGATTCCCTCTGCCCATCTCCCACTCATAACTTCTCTCTTTTTTCTCTCTCAAATAGATAAAATCTTTTTTTTAAAATTCAAATATACAATACAGTACTATTAACTATAGTTGCCATGTTTTGTATTACATCCCTAGGACTAATTTCTAACTGGAAGTTTGTACCTTTTGACCGTTTCCACCCATGTTGCCTACCTCTCACCCTTCATCTCTAGCAATTGCCAATCTGTTCTCCATATCTCTGAGTCCTTTTCTGTATTTTAAGTTTCACATATAAATGAAATCATATGGCATTTATCTTTCTCTGTCTCATGTACTTCACTGCATAATGCCCTCAACGTCCACCCGTGTTGTTGCAAATATATGTATATAACATTTTCTTTATCCATTCACTCGCTCACACATCCGTGGGCACTTGAGTTGTTTCCGTGTCTTGGCTAGTGTAAATAATGCTGCAGTAAACATGGGGGTACAGATATCATTTTGAATTAGTATCTTCATTTTCTTTGGAGAAACACCCCAGAAGTGGAATTGCTGGTCATATGGTAGTTCTATTTTTATTTTTTTGAGGAACCTCCATATTGTTTTCCATAGTGGCTATACCATTTTACATTCTAACAGTGTGTGGACGAGGGTTCCCTCTTCTCCACACCCCTGCCAACACCTATTATTTCTTGTCGTTCTTGATAGTAGCCATTCTAACAGGAGTGAGGGGATAACTCATTGTGGTTTTGATTTGCATTTCACTAATGAGTAGCGATGTTAAGCATCTTTTGATGTACCTGTTGGCAATGTGTATGTCTTTTTTATACCCAAAAGGGTATAAAGGAGCTTTTTAAAAATATATAAAGTTAAAAAGAAAGAGATAACAAAACACAGGGTTGTAGTTTAATTATTAACATTTTACCTTTTAGGAATGCATAAAATAATAATGTGTCTTATACAGGCATAATTTAAAGATCTTGTAGGTTTGATTGCAGACCACTGCAGTAAAGCAAATATCACAATAAAGCAAGTCAAATAAGTTTTTTTGTTTCCCAATGTATATAAAAGTCGTGTCATATTATACTGTAGTCTATTATGTGTGTAAAAGGATTATGTCTCAAAAAACAATGTACAGACGTACAGACCTTAATGAAAAATACCTTATTACTAAAAAAATCTGAGGTTTCAGAGAATTATAATCACTGAACACATATCACCATAACAAATACAATAATAATACATAGGTTGAAAATACTATAAGAATTTCTAAAATATGCACAGATATGAAGTGAACAAATACTATTGCAAAAATGATCCCAATAGACTCGCTCTGTGTGTGGTTGCTTCAAACCTTCAACTTGTAAAAAACAGTATCTGCAAAGCACAATGAAAAGAAGTATGCCTGTACTTAATGATATCATACACTTGATGGAATGTGCTAATTCTATTGTTTCTTCTCCATTAGGCCATCCACCCTCAAGATTGGGCCATTTTTGCATTCTCCATCAGTCCTTCCCAGTTCTTGCAATTGCTTTTTCCCCACTTCCTGGTTGTACGTAGAAGTATCTGTCCTGTCCATGAAGGTTGTCTGTTATATTTGACTTGATACTCTATGGCTGAGTGTCCTACATGACTCTTATTTCAAGAATCATGGAATATGGGTGCCTTGGTGGCTCAGTTAGCTGGGCCTCTGCCTTCAGCTTAGGTCATGATCCTGGAGTCCTGGGATCAAGCCCTGCATCAGGCTCCCTGATCCTCAGGAAGCCTGCTTCTCCCTCTCCCTCTGCTGCTCCCTCACTGCTTGAGCTCTCTCTCTGTCTGATAAATAAAATCTTAAAAAAAAAAAAAAAGAATCATGGAATATAACAAAAGAAAGGATCATAAAGTCAATTTAGTGTAACTGTTTAATTTATTGTAGTCAAAGATATTGAGGCATTGAGACCATTGGAGTTTAAGCGTTAGTGACAGGTCTGAGACCATGTAACCATCTCTCATAAGCCAGATACAATCCCAAAATTCGATGTGGTTCTGACCTACAAAAGTTGATAGAGCTGGAATCTGATAGTATGTTCCCATTTTCTCAAAGCATGATATCTCCAATATACCAAGCCTTCAATGTCTTTGAAGGAGGTTTCATGAGTCAGCTATTGTGCCTGCCTCAGTGTCTGGCTGTATCCTAAATCCACACTGAATGCTTGTTCAGTTGAATTAAATTATCAAACTATCAAAAGTTAAAATGTCTTTAAAATTACAGGCATGGGTGAAGTTTACAATGCCTCAAACCCTGAACAGCCTTATTTTGGTTGTCAGTCTTCTCAGGCTGTGTGCTTTTCTCTCACCCCCCACCTCTCCAAAATGAATGACAGAGAACCAAGAAGCATAACAAATGAGCTCCTCTATCCTAGCCTGAATGAAAATGCCAAGACTCTCTGTGGATGTTCACAGACACCAGATTCTCTTGATAAGAAAATTGCAACAGTGTAAATTGTTCAAGCATTACAGTCCAATCAATGCCCTTCTTGTTTAGAAAAAAATAGATAATAAAGTTTTTGAAGGATTCAGAGGAGCATCAGTAGTGACTAATTATAATAAGATTTAAAAGAATGGCAAAAAAAAAACCAAAACAGTGATAATAAAAAGAAAAAAAAAACACTAAGAGGAAAAACACGGGCATCCCTTATGATCTGTTTAACTATTCTTTTAAGAACATATATTCGAAGAGAAATAAGATTTTCAAACTAAGATACCAAAAAAGACAAAAGAAATTCATTTCCCCCAACCCTGCTCAATCCCAGCTGAAGGTTAACTCTGCATTAAGATTTAAATCATGGTTTGAGTTTAACTCTCCTAAAAGTAGAAGTAACAGCATTGTATGCAGTGATACATTCCTAAGGGGATTACCTAACTCAAAACACTAAAATTTGGCAGTAAGCATAGATCTTGTGGAGGACTGGTCTCATTTATAGGAGTCCATGGACACAGTATGATTTGAGAAGGTCTCTCCCACCAACCAGAAAAAGATGCATCCATGCTTTGAAATTTGCACAGGTGGAATAAGGAGAGTTAAGTGAAAATGCAAATATACCAGACCATAATTAATATCAAGTAATAATCCATCATTAGTATCTCAGAATGATTTCATTCATCAGATGGCTGTTCCAAGGGGATAGCTATGTGATGACACCTTTCTCCAGGATATACTCAATAGATAGACTCTCTCAGAAGAGGAATAGAGTGAATGCTGGAAAGACAAAGGGAAGACATGTGAATTGGGAAGAGTAGTTTAGGGCATCAGGAGGATCTTGGACTGGCCTTTTAAGTAACAAAGCCATATGCTAAAAGACTTCTTCATCTCCATCCAGTTTTTTAAACCATGAGATAAACAAGCAAAATGGGATATGTATGATATTGGTGGGTGGGGTATGGAGCTGGAGGGAGTGTTGATGAAACAGGGAAAGGAGACAAGAAGGAGGGACAGGAGGCAACGAGCTGGAGAGAGTTTAATTCCCTCTTTATGGTCCTATAAGTCCATGATCTTGTCTAGTGGCTTTATTGAATTAACCCAACTAGGGGCTCCTGGGTGGCTCTGTTGTTAACTGTCTGCCTTCAGCTCAGGTCATGATCCCAGAGTCCTGGGATCAAACCCAGCTTTGGGCTCCCTGCTTGGCGGGAAGCCTGCTTCTCCCTCTTCCGCTCCCCTGCTTGTGTTCCCTCTCTCGCTGCTTCTCTCTCTGTCAAATAATACATAAAATCTTTTTTTTTTTTTTTTAAGAATTAACCCAACTAACTGGAAAGTCATTTTATTCTTTCTTGGTAATACTTTCTAATATTCAGTTAATTCAGAAAATCCATCTTTAAAAAATATTAGAAGATTTCTGTGGTTTAGCTGTTTTAAAACCATGATCTAAAAAGCAGTTTTGTTGTTTTTGTCTACCAAATTAGATTGGGCGGTTTTTCTTCTCTGTCTCTGCGTCTTCCCCCCTCACCTCCCACTCTTACATATATATACATGTATGTGTATATATCCATATATACATTCCCTCTAAAAATATAGACATGGATATTATTTACCTTCTCTCTCTCTTTCTACATATATATGTTTGTGTGTGTGTGTATATATATACATACACACACAAACAAGCACACCTAGACACACAAAATCAAATACTTTATGCAACAGGCTAAGTTGTTAAACTATTGCATATCATTCAGAAACACATTAAAGTCTCATTCCTTGTTGGATTATTTTGTACTAGATATATTTCAGTATTCTAAGCACAATACAAAAATTCATGCATTCCTCACAAAAACCCTATGAGAAAGTTCTTCCCGTTATATAGGTGAGGAAGTAATGGTACAAATTGTGTATGCTAATTCAGTCCATTCAGTTCTAATGGTCAATAATAAGTTTTTATGTTAAATCAATGGATGATTCCAAATTTCACAATAATTTTGCTTTCTTTATAATTTTAAGAACTAAAGGTTGGGTTTAAAAGAAGAGTTACTTGGCTTCCTTGTTCACTGTATATTAATTATGTAACCCAGTGGGAGCAGGGAGCTGATGGGGAAGGTACTTTATTTCCCATTTAATTATTGTCTTCTGCGTGTTTGTAGCTGATTTTTCATGCTACCTGGGGGGAGGAAAGTGAGCAGTCAGATTTGGGTACTATTCTCAACCCATTCATCACAGCTACTATTATTATAAAGAGTTTCAAAAATCAGAAGAGGAAAAAAAGTACTTTCAATCAAAAATGACTAGAGAGTATTGGTAGGGGACTTCATACTTAAAATGGCCTTAACTGATTGTGTATATGGAAAGAAGAGGAGAAGACATTCCAAATAATGGGAATAGTAGCATAAGCAAAGGTGTGCAGAAGAAAAGTTTGAGAAATATTTGGGAAATATGACTTGTCTCTTTGACTTGACTATAGAACCCAAGTATAAAAGTCAAAGGGGTGAAACAGGAAGGAATGTGGGATTACATTATAAAAGGAGTTGTAAAACAGAATTAGAAATTGTATTTGATTCTTGAGGACACAAGAAGTGGGACAGTGTCTTAGTAATCCTGGGCTACTACAACAAAATACCATAGGTGGAGTAGCTTCTCACAGTTCTGGAGGCTGGGAAGTCCAAGATCAAGGTGCGGGAAGACTCTATGCCTGGTGAGGGTCCTCTTCTTGGCTTGCAGATAGCAATTTTCTTACTTATCCTTCTATGGTGAAGAAAGAGATCATCTCTTCAGTATCTCTTATTTTAAAGGCACTAATCCCATCAAGAATCTTCACCTTCACAACCTAATTGCCTCCCCAAGGTCCTACCTCCTCATATCATCCAGTTGGGGATTAGGGGTTCAACATGAATTTGGGGAGGATGCAACATTCAGTCCACAGTAGATAGTGATTTTACCAAGCCAAATTTAAAAGCATTAAACTGATAGACATAACCAGGATAAATTCAAATCAGAAGACACTAGAGGTAAGAATATCAGCATATTACATAGGAAACTAAAATTTTGCTCTTACTTAAGTGACCTCAATTAGCATGACAGGAGAGGATTAATGGGAAAACACAGCTTGATGTGATGACTAAATAATAATTGAAATAATGCGACTATCACTTAGCATTTGTAATTTGTCAGGCATTAAGCTCAACATTTTATACACTTTATAACATTTAAATCTCACACTTTACCAGCTATAATAATAGTAATGACAATAATGATATGGGTCACCAAAAATTATATGATGCTTAATAAGTGACAGACATTATTCTAAACACTTCAGGTAAGTCCTGAGAACAACTTTATGAAGGAGGAAATATGAATATTCCCATTTTAGAGTTTACAAAAGTGAGGTACAAAGAGGGTTATATAAGTAGTTTTATCTCTATTTCATAGATGAAGAATCAGGGCTTAACTAGATGAAATGATTAACCTAAGATCAATCATTTGACAAGTGACAGCTCAATAATTTGAATCCCAGTCTAATTTCAAAGCTGTTCTTTTTCTTTTTCATGGAGAAAAACATTATAAAAAGTTTAAAAGGTACTCATCTTTACTATATTTTTAGTCTGATTTCACATATGTTTCTGTGCATAACTGGCTACATTATTTTGAAGTCCTGGTTTCGTAACACAGCCTCAGGTATATAAGTGATCAACAAGATATCATTTTATTTGTTTTTCGTACAAGCTTGGCATAAGCCACTTATAGCTGACAAGATTCCTTAAAACACTGTCAGAGACCCAGTTGGCTTTCATTTTTTTTGCTCTGCTAGTCTAAACAGGAAGGATTATTAGGTCCGAGATGGTTACTGTTTCCACCTATAACCCTTGCATGTCAACCAGCAGGCAAGTGGAAAGATTAGGGCATGCATTCTTTCTTTAAAGACATTTCAGAAATTACATATATACTTCCATTTTACCCCATAATCAGAATTTAAGTAACACCCTTATATCTGGTTGCGAGGGAGACCAGGAAATATCTTTAGAGAGGCTTCCCTTTGCAAGGAAAAGGGTATAGGGGCATTTGGGGGAAAACTAGGAGCTTTTGCTACATTTTCTGTCATTAATTCAGTGTTTAGCTTATCCTCACTGCTTCTAATTTAATTATTAGTTCTGTAATAACCTTGTTTCATCTATAATTTGCTTCTTTAGCTACACAATCTCACTTTTCATCTCTGTTTTAGTTTTCTTGGTCTGCTGTAACAAATTACTATAAACTTGGTGGCTTAAAATAACAGAAACTAATTCTCTGGCAGTTCCAGAGGCCAGAAGTCTGAAATCAAGTTCTCCGCAAGATTGGTTCCTTCTGGAGAGTCTGAGAGAGAATCCCCCCAATGCATCTCTCCTGGCTTTTGCTGGTAAATGGCAATCCTTGGATCCCTTGGCTTATAGTTGAATACACCCCTCATCTGCCTTCATCTTCTCCTGGTCTTCTCTCCCATTTTTCTGTAACTACATCTCCTTTGTCTCTGTGTCTTCTCTTCAGTCTTTTATAAGGAATTGGTCATTCAATTTAGGATCTACCATGATCCAGAGTGATCTCATCTGAGAGCTTTAATCATAAATGCAACAACCCTTATTCCAAATAAGTCCACATTCTGAGGATCTAGGGGAACATATCTTTGGGAGCCACAACCCAGCCCATTATGATATCATTTTGTTGTTTTGTTACTTTTTTGAATTTTGTGTTTATTAAATTTATGTTTCCATTAACTTTTTCTATGGCATAAATCATTCCTTGGAAATTTTCACCTTAATTCTTGCATTATATGTTATTTTAGATTGCATTTTCATATAAGTTTTCATGCTATTTTTCTTCCTTTCTCTCTTTCTCTCTCTCTCTTTAATTTGGTTGTCTATGGGACAATTTTTTATTTCAACTTTTTCTTTTCTTTTTTGATGATGGGGAAGAAGATATATACTTGCATGGTTACTATGTGATTCTTTTTCCATCTTACTTTACCTAATATGTCTTTGTCCAGACCTTCTGTTAGTTTTGACATATGTGGATGATTTATCTCTCTTTATCTCTTTGTCTCTCTTCCTAAATATCAGAATAGGAACCTGTTGTTCCTTCTCCAAGTATTTCATATTCTGACATTATTTAAGTAATCTGAGGACATGGAGGAGGAGGAGGAGGAAATAACAAATAAAGTTATATATACAATAAAGTTGTATAAATTATTTAATAGAATATTTGGCCTCTCTCCTCTCTTATGAGGTGTTACAAAGGTCCTGTACCAGAGTTCTCATCAACTGGGAGGAGGGTAAATTCTGATTATCCTTTGCTAAAGCTTCAGAGTATTTTGTCCAGCTCAGATCATGGAGAATTCTGTTCCATCATAGCACTAACATCTTTATGGGATCTTCTGGTTCAAAATTGTTCAGAAACTCATGCATATTTTCCCTTTACACACAGGAAGTGCTCCAGGAGGACTCCCTGGCCCACAATACATTGGGTATCGCTCAGGAATCGAGTTTGATTTGCCTCCCTGCTGCCTCCAAGATCAATATCTTGAAGCAGCAGGAAATTTCATGTGCTTCTTGCTGATTACATAGTACTTTACATAGGATTTCCCATGGGACTTGGTCCTGCAGGCAGACCCAAGCATGCATGGCCTTTTAGAACTCATTGGGTCAGACCCAAGGAAGCCTTCCCTAACCAGACCTCCAACTTGTGTTAACCTGAAGAACTAACCCCATGGTGTGAGGCTTTTGTGCTCTGCTTGGCTCCACCAAGAAGCCAGGAGAAGGAAATGCAGAAAACCCACTAAATTTGCTCTCTCAGACTTAGCGGCATTTGTAAGAATTCTTAGTATTTACTGTAATGGCTTGTGGGTCAAAGAAGTGTGCCTAAATTCTATGCCAAAGTCCTAAATCTGTCTCCATCTCTGTCCTTTCCTGTCTCTCTTGATATATAAATGTGCGTGTGATATATCTATGTATGGTTGTGTCCCTTTCTTTGATTGCTGAGGATGATTTGTTTAACATTAAAAATATGTTTATGTTGATTTCATCAGTTATTATGAGAATACTTTGATTTGACATCACTACATAATCTTTTGCCCTCACTCTTTCTCTTAGTTCATGTTTGATGGTCATGATCCAGAGGGGGAAGAGATAACTGGAATCAAATGGATGATCTCCTTAACTCTTCGTTATAAAACCCAGAGAAATCAAAATGCCTTTCTAGAGTTGAGTTCACCTTCTTTGACATACATATGGTTTCCCAGAAAACATTCATTGGTATTTTCTATTTCCTATTTCTGTTTTCTGAGACCAAGTCACGGTATAAAAGAAACTGGTGAGTTCAAAGTTCTTAATATCAGTTCATGTTTACAAAGACCCTTCTCCAGATATTAATTCAACATTTTTCTGTAAAATATAAGTTAAAAAATAATATTGCTGGCAGGTAAAAACATAATATCTTCTTAATGCCGAGTATGATTGAAGCTGTAGAATTGTCCAAGTTATGTTGCTGCCTTATTATCACAGACACTTATGGCATAACAAAAACTATTTCAAGGAGACTTAAGGAAGTGTGGCTAAGTATACAGATTATAAACCAAATTGGTCAAGTAAAAATATGGTAAGTTAATAAATATTATTTAAAATATATATAAAGTTAATAACTTCACTTTACAAGGGTAGAGGATGAAGCCAACTCTTCAATAACATACAGGCTAAAGCATAATAGCATAAAATACCCAGAAGATAAAAGAAGAAAAATTATGACAAGTTTGACTTTCAACTGAAATTCAATGGTTTTGAAATTGTAAGAGGGCAGAAGTCATCAACACATGTTTGAGGAAGAGAATTTGAATATCATGTAGGTCAGTATTTGGTTAAGCAAAGTGGAAATGGAAGGCACCCAGCCTTTAACCTACCTAAGAAGGTCAAACTTTGCATTCAATTAGATCACCTTTTCCAGGTTATCAAAGTGTATTTGGATTCTTTCCCAATCCTTGGAAGGATACCTTAAAATATAAATATATGGAAATAATGTGCATATAGCTTCTTGCTGAAGTTCTGCATTTTTCTTGGGCACTGATATCTTCCTCAGGGAATTACAGCTCCTTTAATTACAAGTGCCTCAAATGTCCTCAGATTCTCTAGTCTTGAAAAGATAAAGATAATAAACTCACTCAAACTAAAAAATAAAGGTCTCTAAATAGTAAACCTTCTAAAGCAGAACAGATTCAAAGAAAATCTTAACTCCACGAATAAACTAGAAATTTGGAGTCAATTAAGACAGTAAGAAGATAACTTGGGTAAGATCTTCTGAACCTGTTAGAAAACACACACAATTTCAAAGGTAATTATGTTCTACTTCCCCCCCCATCTCCCCACCCTAAGTAAAAGACTCTATGGAGTCTTTGTTCTTAAGACTTTAGGACTAAGTCTGGGGAACAGAGCAGAATAGAGGGTAAGAACCTGGGTTATAGCATTTGATACACTGGGTCAAATGCAGGGCGTACAACTAAATAACCAGATGTCCTTGGTTAATCGGCTCCACTGGAACTCTGTCTGTTTCCTCAGAGGTAAACTGATACTGTAATATTATCTGTGTCTTGGAGGTGTTGTAAGGATAACATTTGGCAGATAAAGTTAAGTGTTTTTGTGTGGAGCCAGACACATACTAAGCACTCTACAGGAATCAGCTGTTATTTTCATTAAGGTATTTAAATTGTTCACTGCTACATCTTTGAGACATTCCTGCTTGGTAGATTTTGCTTATGGTGAAGTTTCCACCATGTTACCTTAATGAGAAAATACTGGCTGCCAGAGGGTAGATCTAAAGAGTTGAGAGTAGTTTAAAAAAGTATGAAAGTCAAATGTGTTAAACATCCAATCACACTTAGCTTCTACAATAAACATCCTATCAACATAGATATTACTCAGGAGACCCAAAAAGGGAGTTAATCTAGAAATAACTTCTTTTTTTTTTTATTTTGGGAAATAAGTTTTAATAATAGAATTCTTCAGAGTTACAAAATCACTTTTCCTTTTTTATTATGATCCTTTATTCTACCTTTGAAATTTGCATATATTTATTAAGAAAAGACCACAACTCAGGATATAATTTAACAAGCAAAGTTATTGGGTAGGAAAAATGTGCAGAGAAATCAGTTATGGAAGATTCTCGATTTGGCACCACAGGTTGGGAAATAGCAAACATGAATCTATGAAGGCAATCTGTTTCAGTGTTTGTCAGGAAAATGAACTCTGGGCAGATAATTAGGGCCAGGAGCTTTAGTGACAATTTGCTGCTGAGAGAAGAAAAACCATTGCAGGATTAGATTAAAGGAAGAAATAGTGATTCTATAGGACAGCACTTCCTACTCAGAAGGGATTTACTGAGTGCTATTTCCCTCAGGGTATCTGCTGTAGCATGCATTCTGAACAGAGCCATCCTTAATCAAACTCTGAATGTCGTAGGGCACCAGCAACTCTTGCCATTCCCCACAGTATGTTCGGCCTGCCACCGTTCTCTGACAAGACCATGCTCTCCAGCTGGAAGGGACCCATTCGCTCTGAGTTAAGGACTGGGGCTGTGCTACCTAGGAAGTGTTGACCTTGTAACCAAAGGATAAAAATGAACACAGGTAGAGGAAAAACATGAATACAAAAATAATAATAATAATAATTCCAATGGTGAGTATCAGTTCCCAGTTTGTTAAAAAACAAACAAACAAACAACAACAACAAAAAAACAAAACCTGCTGGTTTGAAAACTTCTGGGGATCCTCTAGGTGAAATATGAAACTGGCCTCCATGAAATGCGCCCCCCCTCCAAGTGGAGGACAGGGAGAGAGCAAAGGAAGAATCTGGCCCATCTAGGTTGGTGGGTGGCAGTTTGCATAAGCAAAGGGAGCTTACTTATTATACAGACTTACTTATATACTTATTATACAGACTTATTATACAGACTTGGCAGCAAGATGCCTGAATCCCCACACCCACTTTCTTACACATCGATAAAGAGTCCCCACCTGGATTTAGTCATGTATACCATGCAGCTGTTCTCAACTCCACATCACTATCTCAAGGCCATTTCCTTGGAGCAGACTCTGGGAGCAGGAAGTCAAGTGAAACCCATATTTCCAAGACGGGGAGGAGTTGAAGAATTTCTGATTGGCTGGGTCCAGCTGACAGGTCTTTTTTTTTTTTTTTTTTTTAAGATT
>NW_022631058.1:3700450-3816012 GCF_010015895.1 Lontra canadensis | reverse complement strand
TTTTTTTTTTTTAAGATTTTATTTATTTATTTGACAGACAGAGATCAGAAGTAGGCAGACAGGCAGGCAGAGAGAGAGGAGGAAGCAGGCTCCCTGCTGAGCAGAGAGCATGATGCGGGGCTCAATCCCAGGACCCTGGGATCATGACCTGAGCCGAAGGCAGAGGCTTTAACCCAATGAGCCACCCAGGCGCCCTGACAGGTCTTTTTGATGACCTCTTCACTAACAACACGAAAAGGAGGACGAAGAGAAGTGTTATTTTGGTATTCCTTCTATCCTATTGTTTAATTTCTTCTGATTATAATTATCAATGTATATCAGAGATATTGTAACTGTTGGATTTTCTTTAACAACATGATTTTGGGGAAAGTGAATTATCTCAACTACAACAATGGAATCCGCATCAGAAACAACAGTCCTGGCTAAGGGGAATAGAGTGGCTACTTCTTATAACAACTAGTGAGTTTAATATCACAGCTCTCAGCTTGTGTGGTCTGTGCTTTGTTTTGTGTAAGGATGAATGATGAAAGGATGAGAATAAGTAAGAACAACTCTATCCCTATTATAAGAAAAAGACTTGCCTCTTGAAAAAAAAGGAATATGTTCAGACAATGAACATGCTCTGAGATGTTTAGGTTTTTAACCTAAAAAGACACTTTTGTTCATGAAATTCCTGAAGGCAGCTTTGTTTTGCTGCAATGGGTCTAAAACTCTTTTGTTCTAGTACCTTTTTTTAATCATTGAAAACAGTGCTTTTGTCACACGATTTTTACCCACAGCAGGGCAGCCTCTACTCTGATCTTTTTTTTTTTTTTTTAAGATTTTATTTATTTATTTGACAGAGAAAGATCACAAGTAGACAGAGAGGCACGCAGAGAGAGAGAGGGAAGCAGGCTCCCTGCTGAGCAGAGAGCCCGATGTGGGACTCGATCCCAGGACCCTGAGATCATGACCTGAGCAGAAGGCAGAGGCTTAACCCACTGAGCCACCCAGGCGCCCTCTACTCTGATCTTTTCCACTTCTTTGTATATTTTCAAAGCTTAAAAATGCAGGAAAGAACTTGGAGCAATTTGATAGAAATTTCAGTGGATTATCGTATTTTATTCAACTCTTCCCATTTCACTTAACAGCAATGACTATAAGATCTTTATAGTGTAGGTTACTTGGAGGATGCTACTTTCTTTCCTCCCTCTCCCTTCTTTCTATCCAAATTCATTGTTCAACAGATATTTATTGAAAGCCAGGGATGCGCTAGTTGTTGATAATGCAAAGTTGAATATAAAAATGATTTTTGGCTATGAAAAAATTCCATATGCTCTTGAAGAAGACAAGTAGATCATGCAACATTAGGGGTAAGAATAAGGTATTGGGGGAATAGAGTAGAGATGATGAGCAGATAGCCCAGTGAGGAGGTTAGGAAGGACTTTTTGGAGGAACTATGTCAAATTTAATTCTTAAAACTTGCATAAGAGGTAGTCAGGTAGCTAAGATGTGCATGGGGACATTTGAGATACTAGTAACAATAGGGATATATACCTAGTTACCTGAGAAACTGCAAACAATGTAATACCATTAGACTGCAAAATTCTATCTAGGGAAAGACAGTGTGTGACTATAGAGATAGGAAGGGCCAGCTCAGAGTCTGGCATACTCACTATGTTAAGGCTCTTGAATTTTACCCTATGTGATATGGAGTGTCAGGGCAATATTTTAAAAGTGCCTTAATATCAAGGCACCTGGGTGGCTCAGTCATTTGAGTGGCTGACTCTTGATTTCAGTTCAGGTCATGATCTCAGGGTACTGAGATTGAGCCATGCATAGGACCCCATGATGAGCATAGAGTCTGCTGGAGATTGTCTTTCCTTCTCCCTCTGCCCCTCCCCTGCTCATTCTCTCTTTCTCTCCCTAATAAATAAATAAAATCTCTTTAAAAAGTTTTTTCAAAAGTGTCTCAATATCCAAAAGTATGTCTTCTTATTAGCCTCACATATTAATCCTTTTTCATTAAAAGAATACAATTCTATGAATTTGAGAAGACTTTCTATTAATATTTTCCAAACTGATAAAGTAGGCGAGTAGTTTCCCTGTGATATTACTAAATAGGTACTGGCAGCCCCTAAGGGATAGGCACCTTCTAGGATGGACCCCTCCCTACTGATATCCATGCCTTTGTGTAATTCCCTCCCCTGGAGTATGCACTGAACTGAGTATCTTTCTCCTAACCAAAATAATATGGCGAAAGTGATGAGATAACACTTCCAAGAATAGATTATAAAGGACTGTGACTTCTACATTGCTGTCATTCTTTCAATTACCTTCTCATTTACTGGTTCTGTTGAAACCAAAATTCATGTTGTGAGCTTTCCTACTGAGAGACCTATATGGCAAGGAACAGAGAGTAGCCCATGGCTAACAGCCAGCAAAGAACTAAGGCTCTCAGTCCAAAAGCCCTGGGAGTAAGTTGGGAAGTAGTTCTACTCCCGTTGACCCTTGAGATAATGGCATCTCTGCTTAACATCCTGATGGAAGACTTGTTAGAGATCCAGAGTCAGAAAACCCAGCTTAGCCACATCAGAGTCTAGCCCCAGATGTGATGAGATAATAAATGTATATTGCTTGAAGCTACTCCATTTTGGAGTAATTTTTTATGTATCAATAGATACATAAAATATGTATATATTTATATACATAAACATATATATTTATGTATATAAATACGTATTTATGTATTTATATACATATATTATGTATATAATATATGTATATTATGTATATAATATATGTATATTATGTATATGTATATATGTATACATAATGTATACATATATACATTATGTGTATATATATCTATTTACATATACATATATCTATATGTAAATAGATAACAAATACACATAACAGCAAAAAAACACGTTCCTCTCTCAGCTGACAGTGTTCAAAGGTCTACCAAAATTGCTTTATTCTCTTGGGTTATATGTCATTTATCCATACTAAGATTGAGAAATGAAGACATAAGAAGCAAACAAAATGGGAAGGAATCAAGAGCACCCTCGTCCGTAACATTTTCTTGGACTCCCAGTGGTTGTTTATCTGTGAAAGACCCAAACTTCTTCACCATTGGAAGAAAGGATCGGTGTGGCTTTCAGCGACCTGTCCTCTGACTGGGCACTGCCACACAAAGGCAGCCTCTTTCGGGAGCATATTACCAAGAGGTACCAGTCTTTCCATGTGAATTAATGATTAAATGCCACAATCTTGTTTTATATATGCCTTGCTATAAATGAGGCTGTATTTGATGGAGGTAGAGGAAAGGAGCCAGAAAGAAGATGGAGATGACATTTGGATCTACATATTTAGCAGGGCCATCTTAGACTGTCTTCTTTGCAACTTTTCTACTTAAATGTACCTACCGATTCCTGTGGGTGCTTATTCACTTGTCTTTTGTTTGCATTTATACATTTGTTGAATATCTAAGAGCTGCTAGGAGTACCTGGGTGGCTCAGTCAGTTAAGTGTCAGATGCTTGTTTTCACCTCAAGTCATGATCTCAGGGTTGTGAGATCAAGCCCCTGATTGGGCTCCAGGCTCAGTGTGGAGTCTGCTTGAGATTCTCTCCCCTCCCTCTCTGTCCCTCTCCTCTTCTGCCCCTGTTGACTCTCGCTCTTTCTCTCTTTAAAACAAACAAACAAATAAATAAAATCCTTAAAAAAATAGCTAGTATATGAAAATACTTGCTGTTCCAGATACTATGCCAAGTGCATTTCATACGTTAATTTGTCTTAATCATTAGGATCCTTGAGATCCGGTTGATTTTCAGAGATTCTGAGTTAGTTGGTTTTGTGCAGAACCAGAGTATCTATATTTCTAACAATATCCCTAGGTGATTCTGATGCCCATTTAATTTCGAGGACTGCTATACTACACTGTAAGTTTAAAATACTGATATGGAACATGCCTTTTTAGAGGCAAATAGGATTAGTTCAGATGTTTATTTAATACCATTTAGTGAACATTTGCAAAAAGTGCTAAGGTAGGAGTGTACTGATTTAGTACCAGAGTGTTAACTAAACAGACAAAGGGTTGGTTGTGGTTGTTGTTGACTGGTGGAAGAAGAGATAGTGACAAAGGAAATCAGAGGCAGCATATTGGATCCAAGTAGCAACTCTTCAGGGAGAGAAAAAGAATAAACTAAACATTACAAGCTTATGAAAAATAATTTGCTACTTTTCAAATATCACATTTCCTCCCTTCAAGAAGTTCTACTTTTCCCCTTAAATTTATTTTTTGTTTTTAGCACTGGTCAATGATTCCATTTAACTTCACAAATATTTACCAAGAAGTTAGTTACGGCAACTAATAGTCCTGGTTACTCGGGAAAAATTGTGGAAAAACATCCCTGGCTTTCAGCCACTTCTGGTCTAACAGGAAGAAGGTAAGACAAACAGGTAAGTATTACAATATGGGAGAATACCAGAAAGGAGCTAAAAGTTCAGAGCATGCACCTCTATCAGAGGAAAACCAAATCAGAAACAATGTTCACCTTCCCAAATTGTCCTTAGAATACTTAAATTCTACACTCATTCAAACAAATTTCTTCTTCCCCATCTTTACCGTCCCAAACTGTTTCCTTTGGGTTGGTGCCGAGTGCTAAAAAAAATCCCATATAACCTTCTGTAACTGACTTCTTGTGCAGACAAGAGTAAGAAAAGTCAAGTAAAAAAATGCATATGTTGTTCTGTCAGCACCAAAACAAGACTGGAGGGTTATCAGGACATTTAAATTTCTCTCTCAGATGACTGAGAGAGTGCAACCAGCTGCACTCAAATTGCATTGAAAATAGATACTTTGCAAATTCTCATCTAAATGAAAGTTTAAATTACCAAAAGCAGTCTGACCGGTTATCTTTGACTAAAGTGGTTTACAATTTGCATATAAACTTCATTTCTTTTTCTAATTATGCTGAATAAAATGCATTCATTTTCTCTGTGATTATAGGCCAGGCCTGCCAAACACCTGTGACTGCCACAAATCCTAATTTGATATTTATTTACTTCAAAGCAATCTTATTATCTAAATGATTCAAAGCATCAAAAGCCTTAATTATTGATAGTCAGTTTGATAGGGTTAGCTTCCGTGTCCTTGGGTGAGGGTTTGTGATTGGCTCTTTCCTTTTCAAGCATTACTTGGCTGCAGGAGGCCGTATGATTCTGCTATTAAGGGTATTGGAAATCACATTCTTATTTAATTGGAACTAGATTTAGACAGTATCAAAGAGCCAAGATTGACAGCTGCAGTCTGTAGGCTTCCAGGTAAAATGTTTTAAATCCTTATTTATACTTAGTCTTCAAAATAAGCATTGTATATTATATATATTTCCCAACCCTTTGGAGAAAAAGAACAACTTTCCTTTTCTGTGAAATTTTAGGACCAGCCCAGGAACTGTTGGAAAAACAGGATAATGTAAATACTATTCCAGGGGCAAAAAGAAGGCATCTGACAAGGAAGCCATTGGACAAGGGGTTTGAGGATGGCTGGGTATTGTGTCCAGGCAACATTGTTTCTATGTTTGCAATTTACAGAAATGGAGAAGATGAGCAGACTAGTCAAATACAAACCTTTGCAAAATTTTACAACTTGCCAACAGGTCCTGTAGGATCAATGCCACACAGCTAGTTCATCATTTCCTAAATAACATTTCATTAGAGCACTGGGTGTGGTGCATAAACAGTGAATTTTGGAAAACTGAAAAAAAGATTAAATTAAAAAAGAAAGAAATTAGTTGAGCTACTTGAAGCTTCGAGTGGAGTTTTAAAACATTTACCAGAATTTCCTAAAATGTGGACACTCGAGAGTCCTTGAGACCCTTTCAGGGATTCCACGATGTCAAAACTATTTCCATATTACTACTAAAAAGTCATTTGCCTTGAAGTACCTGCGTGGATCAGCTGGTTAAGCATCTGAATCTTGGTATCAGCCCAGGTCTGGATCTCAGAGTCTTGAGTTCAAGCTCCATGGGGAGCCTTCTTAAAAATAAATAAATACAATGTTTTAAATATTAAGCATTTACTTTTTCACTATCATTCTCTTAAAACCGTATGGTGGAGTATTCCAGAGGCTACACATTACATGTGATATTGCAACAGAGTGATTACAGAAGCCAGTAGGAGAATCCAGCTGTTTTCCATTAAGCCAAGTGTTAGAGATTCAATAAATGTAAAAATAATACCACTCTTCCCACAAATTAGTTTTCTTATAGATATTGTAGATATCTTTATAAAAATACGGTATTTATATTACCATGTAATAAGTTTATTACTTCTTTAAAAAAGAGATTAATATTTTAAAATATCATATTGTTTTAATATGGCAAATGTTAATAAACATAATTCATATAAATGAAAGCTTTTGAGTGGTTAATACTTGAGTAGTTTTTGAGAGTGTTTAAGAGCCTCTGATTTGTGTAAAAGAATAAACTATACATCTTCTTAAGACATTCATCACTTCGTGACTTTTCATCACTCACATGTTCTTTGACCAAACTCTTAGTTAAGGCCTTCTGTTTGCTGTGCTTTGTACAGCTCCAGTAATAAACAATAAGGATATAGCTTTCAGAAAGCACACAATCTGGTGTTAGAACTCTACTTGCAAAAAGATAATGAAACTGATATGCTGCCCAGTTGCTGTGGCAACAGAGATGATTAATATGACAAGCTCAGGTTGGAGGAGTCAGGCAGAGCTTGATGGACAATGTCTGGCTTACAGTATTTTACCAACATTAAGCCTCTGTTCCTTCCTTTCTTCCTATCATCCACTCCTCCCCACTTCCCAACCCACTTGGTGTTGGATCTCCTAACAAAGACTGTGGAAGCCTCATGTATGACTCCATCCATTAGCCTTGCAAGTACTTCCAGCATTTCTTCCTGAAAAGCAAACTTTTAATGAAGGAAAGGCATAGGCATGGGGGACACTGGGTGGGGCGAGAGGGGGAAGACTTACACATCCTGTTGTAGATAAAAGCAGCATCTGCTTGGTGGCCAGTAAATCAATCTAAATGGCCATGTGCTTCAATCATATTGGAAAAGAAAGGGAGAGGAAAAAAGATGATAATGCTCTTAGGATTTGCAATGGTTGTCAGGTAGATGGGCTGTGGGTTCTACCTATAGCCATTGCCAGATCAATGAAATGCCTTATTTATGCTTGCTCTAAGCTATCACTTGTCAGGGGTGATCGCTTGTAGTGTGCTTCAGAACAGAGGTAACATGAACACAATGTGACACTCAATTAACCACATGTGTCAATCAGGAGAAGCCCAATGGATTCCACTTTGTCAGCAGGCCCACTCCCTGTGTGTGCGTGGGAGACAGAGCCCTTTCATTACTGGCACTTCCTGGAGGCTTCCTGTTTCTAGGCATCGTCCAGATCAATTCTGTAGACCTGAACTAATGTTTCAGTACGGAAATCTAAAAGGTGAACCACAGGATTGCATTTATCTTCTCTGCTTGTTATGTGGCTCAGGCCATAATTCAGTGCTGACAGAGGTTCACAAAATAATTCCTCCTTTGCTCTTCTGCCTTAAACTCAGATTTCTCACCCTTCTAACCGAGGGCAATAATGGCATTCATTAGTTGAAGGTGATGCTTTTTCGTGGGCTTAGTTTAGCTCCCAGCCCCCAGCTCCTACTCCTTTTCCTCTGGCCAAGACTGGGACATTACTGCATTGCGTAGACTCAGCCTGGTGAAATGGGATATTTTTAACTTTTTTCTCTGGGTGCATTTCCTTAAACCCCTAACTCCTAAGAGCTGGAAGGAGACCACAACTGCTATCTTGGTCTCTGTATTTGTTCAAAACAATTATTTTGTTAAACGAACAAATGAATCTTAACCATGTTTTACAAAAACACAAGTAAAAAAATAAGGACTTTTAATCTCCAGAGGCAAAACTTCCATTACATTTAGGGAAAAAAAAAAAAAATTTTGGGGTATTGTAATGCAGTTTTAATCCCTTTATATCATGTTTTCCACTTATAGGGATATATCTATGTATAGGTAGATATAGATATATGGACATATGTTCACTTTTCTATGCTGATAACTTCCTCCTTCATCCCTGATTTCCTGATTTACTTCCAGAAATAAAGCTGAAGGGGTTGGTCTGCCTTTACATGTATACAAGTAAATTATAATTCAAGATTATAAGAATTAACATGCATTAGTAAAAGGCAATACATTTTATAATGATAAGGAGAAACATGTCTCTCGCTAAATGTTAAAGCAGAAGACACCACAGCATGCAGCAGCTGGGAAGCACTTCTATGCAGAAGGCAGTCTGCAGTAGTAAAACCAAGAACAAAGGATCTAAGACCATTTCTATTTGAACGCTGACTCTGCCATGTACGAGGTGTGTGGACTTAGGCAAGTTATTTAGATTCTCTGTGCCTCAATTTTATCTTGATAAAATGGAGATAATGGCATTACCTATCTTGGGGGTTGTTGTGATTAGTATATGAGTGATTGCATTTAAAACACTTATAACAGTGGGAGAACCATTCTAAGTGATATATGTTTTCATTCTCCTTATTACTTTATCCTTTTTGAAATAACCCTGTCATCCAAGGGCTGCTAGCCTCCAGTGTCTTATTAACTCTAATTTTTTTTTTTAATTTTTTTTTTAAGATTTTATTTATTTATTTGACAGAGAGAGATCACAAGTAGATGGAGAGGCAGGCAGAGAGAGAGAGAGAGGGAAACAGGCTCCCTGCTGAGCAGAGAGCCCGATGTGGGACTCGATCCCAGGACCCTGAGATCATGACCTGAGCCGAAGGCAGCGGCTTAACCCACTGAGCCACCCAGGCGCCCCTTATTAACTCTAATTTTATTGCTCAACATTTTTCAACATATTGTCTCTTGATTTAGGGTCGAAGGACTTGTCTTTGCAAACCCAGTCCATTGGTCCCAGTTTTGTGTTATTGGAGTATGCAGTACAAATACGTATCTTCTTCTACATGGTAGGCTTTCAGCCATTTGACTTTAATGATCATGTCACCACTTAGACTTCACTGGTCTGAATTAGTCATAGGCACATTTGGCTTTGAGCTCAGGATCTGGAACAGGTTTTCCAAGATTATATCAGAGCTCAGCAACCTTTAGACATGGAATGTAGGCACTTGTTTTTTATTTAAGCTTGTGTCTTCCTTGGTCTCTTCATCTATAAAATGGGATAATATAACCTAGACTTTATCTTGACAAGTCACTGTGGTAATCCATGAAAAAATGCATATTACACTCCTTGGAGAGGTAGAATGTAACTCCCCACTACTTATGCATAAGCAACACAAAGTAACTTCTTTCCAAAGAGTGCAATATAAGAAGGGGGAAAATAAATAAATTTACAGTGGAGAAAAAACTAATAAACACTACCTCAGCCATGTAATCAAGGTTAACATCAACAGTGATAACTAATGTTGGTAGTGTTTCCTTGATGTGATGCGATGAGTATGGCACTTTACTTCTGTGGTCTTCCTCCCCAGAACCCATAGCCCCAATCTATTTGTGAGAAAAACATCAGATTAATCCCAATGAAGGGTAATTCTACAAAATACCTGACCAGTACTCCTCAAAACCATCGAAGGCAGCAAAATTAAGGCAAGTCCAAAAGACTGACACAGAAGCTTAAGGAGACATGATGAACAAGTGCAATATGGTACATTAATGGGACATTGATGGGATCTTGAGACAAAAAAAAAAAAAAAAAAGGATTATTAGGTAAAAACTAAAAAAATGAAAATGAAATATGGACTTTAGTTAATAATAAATATATTGGTATTGGTTCATTGTGAGAAATGTATCAAATTAATATATGACCCAAATGGTAGAGGAAACTAGATGCAAGGCATAAGAAAACTCTTTGCACTTTCTTTGCAACTTTTCTATAAATCTAACATGATTCTAAAGTTAAAAGGTGAAAAAAAATGGTATACAAGTGTCTAAGCATAGCAAAAACCCAATACATGCTATTATTTATTATATTTTTATTAGACCTGTTCTCATGTGACATGGATTCCACTTGAGATATACCAAGATTTGAGAAGAATTGTGTATGTGGACAAGAGGAAGGGACATGTTTGTGAGAGGGAGGCTTATTCACAGTTATTGATCAGGATTTCAGGTCTTTGCATTCATTTTGATCCCAAAGAGAATTCTTGATTTGGTACTCTACTCCTCTAGCAAATGCTACTGCTTAATAATTTTTTTCTCTGGGAGATCCCTTGACTGTCCTCAAAGTATTCTGAATCAAAATCTGAAAATCCAAATTAACAGTAGGATGATAAATGTTATATTAATGTGTCAGTGTGAATTTTGGTTCAATATTGTGTCTAAACTAAAGGAGTACAATTGACCTTAGAGGTATGGTTTGAAATGACAAGCATGTGCTTGCCATCATCAAATACTTGGCTGCTGGTAATAAGCACCAGGTTTATAAGCAGCTTCATAAAGTAGAGGTCTCCATGGCTCTCCTAAAGTAGCCTGTGCTCAAAAGACATTTATACCACTTGCTGCTACTGCCCTTCCATCTTCTGCAGCTCTCCCCTAAACCTGTTGTACCTCCTAGGACCTGACAATACAGATCTAGGTCTTCACAGTCCACAGATGTCAAAAAATTTCCACATCCTTTTCTCTGCCACGTGAACACTGATCCCTAGCCTGGAATGATCAGAAGCACATCCCTGTACTTTCACTTTTAGAACAATTTAGCTTTCAATCAATAAAGGCAAACATTATAGAGACAAAATTATTTCTTGAAAACCTGTACATTTGGTCACTTTTGTCTAGTTATTCTCAGTATTTGTGGTTTTTCCTTTGATATTTTATTTTCTCTCTTGAAATTTGGTAATGTTACTACATTACAAAGCAAAGAGAACTATGATATCTTTTCCGTTTTACATAAATGGATCCGTGTTCTTTTGACAGTTTTCTGGCTGATGCTGACAGTGTATTTCCCATCTGAGGAGGTGAGGATGCATAATTCTCCATGAACCCCACTTTACAGTGGTAGGCTGTTGGTTCATTTTACGCTGTATTCTAGTATTTTAACTAAGGTACATGAACCAGAGCATAGTCATCGAGGGGCAGTGGCCCAGATTACAAGGTGAGCAATTACCTTAATTGATCTTATTTCCTCAGTTACATTAATGTATTACCAATTATACATTGTATCTTTTTTCCCAATAGAATGTCTCCAGCTTATGTCTCACATATCCCAGAATAACCACTGGCAGGTCCAGTCACACCTGTGTTTGTGAAATCACACTATATTCCATGGATGACAGGATACCTGACAGCATTTCCCCAAGGGTTTTGAATCCATGGAAATTGGTACAAAAGAAGTACTTAATGTTATAAATACTCATATTTACTTTTCCTAAAGACTGTTTGATGTTAATGATGGCTCCAGTAAAAAAGAAAAGAGTGAATAAATGTGTGATGAGAAAGGGTATATTCCCATTAACCTTCCCAGATTTGTTACTGAAAACAGAAAGAGTTCTACATTTTCAGAGCACTTTATCCGCACCTGACCTGTGAGATTTTTTTTCACCTTTAAGTTATGATAAATGAAGAATGGTATAGTCCTTAGAACAGTATAAAGCCCCTTGACATTCTGCCATTCTTCCCTATCTTTCCCCTAGGGCCTCTCATTTGGTCACTTGACACCTATTTTCTACGTGTTGGGGATACAATCGTGGGCACGATGTGGTTGCTACTCTTAAGGAGTACATATTTTTAAGCAGAATCCATTTTGAACATGCTGTTAAAAGGCAAAGCTACTAGTTCTTAAATAGCTCCTTGAAGACGGTGGCATCAAATCTGTGACCAAAAGGACCAGAAGGAGGTGCCAGGCTGTGGGAAGGATGAAGGGTAGAAAGCATTTCAGCGAGAGGAAATAGCAGCCACTCAGTGCCTTTGTGGAGAACAAAGTATATGTTTGAGGAATGAAATTTTGAACCAAGGGTAAGAACAGTAGAAAGCGTTTCTGTCCTTCCGTTACAAGATAGAACTGCTGGAGAGGGCTGGAAAAGGCTAGGTGGATGATGTTTAATGGCAGGTAATGGCTTTGCAGGAGAGCATCAACTATACATGAAAAACTGCCCACTGGACACTCAAGGTTATCTTTAAAAAGAATCATGACTGTTCTCACCCAAATGTAACACTTTTATTGGCTCCAGGAGGAAACTTTTGCTCAAAAACATTTCCTCGGAAATTCCAACATTAGAGATTTATGCCTGTGTCTTAAGAAGCTCAATTTTTTAAATGTCAGTACTACTTGAGGTTAAGCAGAGCCATAATTCATCCATGGTTTGGTGTGGAGTCCTGTGATACAGATGCTTTTTGTCTCTTTATGGCTTAATCATACCAATTATGACTGGAAAATGGGAACTTCCATGGGAGGGTAAATGGAAAGGTCACTCTTCCTCTATGAATTATCAGACAAGGGATCTGTGCAAAGAGCAGGCCACTTCGAGATGTTGCAGAAGGACCCCTGGTGAAGAGAGGGAGCTGTGTGGAGTAATACATGTGAACTCCATCCTTTCACTCAATCTCTAGCAATGTACCAATAATTCAGCTTTCTTTTGTCTCCATTTCCATTTTTTTTTTAAGATTTAATTTATTTATTTGACAGAGAGAGATCACAAGTAGACTGAGAGGCAGGCAGAGAGAGAGAGAGAGGGAAGCAGGCTCCCTGCTGAGCAGAGAGCCCGATGCGGGGCTCGATCCCAGGACCCTGAGATCATGACCTGAGCCAAAGGCAGCGGCTTAACCCACTGAGCCACCCAGGCACCCCTCCATTTCCATTTTTTTAGATAAATGGCTTTTTAAAAATTGGCAAATCAATATTATTGTTTAGTGCAGTTTTTTTTTTCTTATAAAAGTGACCTACCTACCCGTAATAAAGACACCAACTACTGCTGATAATATATTCGTAGCAAGTTACTGGCAGCATATCATGTAGTCTAGAAAAGGAAACAAGCGAAAAAGCCACACTTCTATTTCCAGTTTCCTTGCTCATTCACAGGGAGTTACCAGTAACTTTGAATGTCATTACCAGGAATTTATGAGGATAGAGAGCCAACCCAGTGAAAATATGATAAATTAATAATCCTAATGGAAGGAAGAATGGTTTGAAATTCAGACAAACCTGAGCTTGAATCTCAGCTCTTGAAATAATATTTAGTAGTCTCTAAACCTCATTTCTCACATTGGTAAACTTGAATAATGCCTATTTTACAGGGCTGTAGGGAGGAGTAAATAAATTAAAATGAAGTGTCAATCACAGTAGGGTATACATATTAGGTGATCCACTAATTATACTGGTATAGTTGTAGTAATGCAAGAGTGATGCGATTCAAGGTACCAATCAACACTGACCACTTTTATAAGAGTGGGAAGACAGAAGGACAACAGATTTGTGAAAGAGAAGATGTAAAATACTAGTGTATCCTATAGAGCTTCCTGTGGTCAAAAAGTGACTTTACTGTATATTAATTAGGACTTTCCATGTATCAATTTATTGAAATCTCAGAATAACCCCATAAAATAGGTGGACTATAATCACTCACTAAAATAGGTGGACTATAATCACTCACTACTACTTAATCACTAAGTATTAGAGCTAGTATTTGAGCCAAGACAATCTGGTTCAATGCAGAGCTCTTAAGACATTGTGCAATAATGCCTCTGTCATATGCTAAATTCCATGCTCATACTCCAAAATTATCTTTATTCTGCATTATATTAACATTAAAAACTAATGGCATCATATTGCGATTTGTCACTTTGTACATACCCTTGTGGAAAACATCAAAAGTTAATGTAATTAATTAGTGAAGATACTTGGAATAACAGCACTTTTTTTTTTTAAAGATTTTATTTATTTATTTGACAGAGATCACAAGGAGGCAGAGATGCAGGCGGAGAGAGAGGAGGAAGCAGGCTCCCCGCTGAACAGAGAGCCCGATGTGGGGCTCGATCCCAGGACCCTGGGATCATGACCTAAGCCGAAGGCAGAGGCTTTAACCCACTGAGCCACCCAGGTGCCTCTATAGCATGTTTTTATTTAGAATATGCATAACTCAAAACACAGAGATGGCTGATGACTGTTTGTTAATACAATATACATTGGAAACATACTGAGATCTTTAATGTACATCATTTATTTATGTGTGCAATCTTCCTTGTGACAATTAATTATTATTAATTCAGCATATATAACAAGAACTAGGATCTGTCTTTGTTCATAGGCAGATGAGAAACTTTCCCTTTTCCTCAAAGTAGTCATTTAGAAGTGAGATGTTTAATTCCATGAGGGTAATTTTCTTCTTTGTTTCTTATTTTATTTTTTAAGAAGCCTATAAGTCTGAGATATATGTATTAGTTTCAGTATTCTCAATGGAAGCAACATTTCCTTTTCATATTTAGAGACAGATAGAGGATGATAGATAGATAGATGATAGATAGGTAGATAGACAGATGGTAGATAGATGACAGAATTGGAGGAAGTCTGCAAAGTTGGTTGATCTGCAAGCTAGATCTAGGCAATTAGAGGCTCTTTACCCACTCTCCACCCTTGAAATTTACATGGTGCCCATTGTTGCCCTAGCCAGGATCTTGCCAAGGATACAGCCTTAGGAGAGCAATGTGTTATATATACCATCTGGACTGAGTACCATTAAGGTCCCTATGTAAACTTTTACGATTCTGGTGGTCAGTATGTAGATCTACTCATCCTTGTGGCCTCTCAAGACAAGCCTCATATATGTTTCCTTGCTCTTAAATTTGCCACCTACCTATCTGGAGTGGCCTTCTTCTTCAGCTTCTCCTAGCCCTCAGTGTATGGGGGCCAGTTTACAAACCAACAGACAGGTAGATAGATATGTATATATACCATTATTTATTATATTTAATTATGATTATCTAGAGTTACATATACTTATATATAATTACCTATATTTCCATATATGTACCTCTATGTGTGTATAAACCTTAACCTTTCCATCTAGCCCTTTATTCATCTTTTTCCATCCTACATTATTTATGGCTTTTACATTGCTTGGGTCTTTCTTGTCAGAAAAAGGATTGGGTAAGACACTGACAAAAACTTCTGTAGTCCTTGTGAACAGAAGGTAGATAATCCACGTTTTTAGTCATTGTAGACACCATATGATGTATTGATATGCTGTTTTCCTCATATTAGATTTCTTAGTGTTTTATGTGGATGTTCTTCCTCCTCTTTCTCCTCCTCCTCCTCTTTCTCTTAGTATTTCTTCTTTTTTATTGACACTGGATAAGATTTGCCATATAATGCTCAATAAGGCATTTTAATACATTCCCATCTTGTTTCACATCTTAGGGGTAAAGCATTCAGGCTTCCACCATAAACTATGATATTAACTGCAAGTTGTTTGTAGGTCCCCTTTATCAAATTAAAGCAGTTTTCTATATTTCTATGACACTGAAAATTTTTTTATTACAAATAGATACTGATTTTTGTCAAGTAGTTTCTATCTATTGAGAAGATCACGTATTTTTTCTCCTTTATAGAATCATGTACGCTAATGATTAGTGAATTTCTGAGAAAATTCCACTTGATTTTAATGCATTATATTTTTATACTGTTGAATTCAATTTGCTAACACAGTATTAAACAACCCTATATCTATTTTTATTTGTGTCCCTCTGATACACAAAGAGCTTATTATATTCAACGTTTCCGGGGGACTCCTCTGAAGATTGCTAGAGTCCCTTTTCTATGCAGCTCTCTTCTCTCTGATATCCTGTAAGGTTCATTCCTTTTTCTGCTGCATCCTTGAATTCAAATCTCGGATTCCTCTGCCAGGCAAGACCCTGCTTTCTTTTTGGGCTCCATTGTCTCCATTTAGAAATTGAATCCCTGGGGTGCCTGGGTGGCTCAGTGGGTTAAAGCCTCTGCCTTCCGCTCAGGTCATGATCCCAGGGTCCTGGGATAGAGCCCCACATCAGGCTCTCTGATGGGCGGGGAGCCTGCCTCCCCCTCTCTCTCTGCCTGTCTCTCTGCCTACTTGTGATCTCTATCAAATAAATAGATAAAATCTTAAAAAAAAAAAAAGAAATTGAATCCCAGGGTGAATATGGAGCTCATTTTATGTGTTTCTCTTCTTTTAAGAATCACAGCCCTGCACATGGTAAATGGTTGCTGCCTCTATCTGTGCAGCTCTATAGTAGCTTGAAGTGGGAGGTTAACTTGGGTAAACATTACTGAATCTTGGCCAAGCTAGCAATCCCTTATAAACATTAAGAGCTGACAGGAAAATCCCTCCATTCCAAAAAGAAAGTTCATTTTAAAAACATCTTTTGAAATTCCTTGATTATGTCTTTATTCATTTCCATTGAATTAACCTATTAGAAGATATCTCTTTAGGTTATATGTGCTTGTAATTTTATGCAGACCTACATGCCATATCTCTACGAAACTCTAGTTTTTGTTTGTTTATTTGTATTATTCTCAGTACACAATAAAGATAAAAAGTAACAGATTTTTAATGCAGAGAAGATAATTTCATGCTTTTCTTGCTTACCCAAGAATTCCACTGTACTACTATGACATATAAAGTGAACTGGGAAAAACATATTCATTTTTACTAGAAATTCGTATTAATCTTACTCTCCAAACATTTATTTTTCAACAGTATATATTGCTCCAGTGCCAAAACATGTATGTAAAAATTAGAGTGACTAGGACTTGCTTTCTCTTCCATGTACTACATACACGATAAGTTGAAATGGTGGCAGTAGCTAAGCAGGGAACGGCTAAAGCAGTTAAAGCTAGAACAAAAGAGCTCAACAGAGGAAGGTGCATAGGTCATATCAGATGAGCGAGTTATTTCACAAGTGGTCATATTTAAATTTTTGTTTTCTCATTCTCATCTTGCTTTAGAGGTAAACACTAGAATGAGTCAGAAGTGATTTTGTTGTTGTTGTAAATTATTCTGGTGTTGAAATCCTAGCTACACAGACATGTATATCCCAAAGGTGCTATATTATTACTGTGAAGTTAACTTAAAATAAAATGAAGTATCTCTATCAAAATACTAACAGAAAAATACGAGGCCTCCCTGTTATAAACACAATACTTATATAGTTGAACCTTGTGGATTACCTAACCTTTGCTGTTTAGGAAGATTTTTTATTCAGAATGCCGGTGTAATTTATAAGCATATGCTTGCAAAAACAGATGCTAATGTAAAATATTTAGGACATTAAAATTAAATATTTCATGCCCCGACATAGGAATAAGCATTTGTATGTCAATATTTACATTATTTGTAGTTAAATGTATGTTTTCCCATATGTTCAAAAAGAAAAAATTGCAAGCATCAATTTCTCCTTTCACAGGTTTATAACACAGCAGATTGCTGCTTAAATGATGAAAGTGGTCTTTCTAAAAGTCTTTTTATTTTAATTTCTGTGAAAACACCACACCTGTGAATACAGAAATACAAAAAATGGATAGAAAAGTGTCAACACTGTTCATAGATCTGATACCATCACTCATATTTTCTCTTTGTTTGAAAATTGTAAATAAGACCAGACCAGTAAAACGAGGCCTGAACTCGACTTCCTATAGGTATCTAAAAACAACTATTAGTAACGTTTTAATTTTTTTCTGATTTCCAGTTTTGTGTATTTGTAGATGGGTGTGTATATGTATGTAAATTTACATGGTCTGTTATCTTATTATTTGTTGGGGTCTCTGAGGGGTCCAAGAGGACCTAATAAATAGCATTCTTTTAAAAAATCCAAATGTACACATTAGGCAATAAAATAAAGAAGCATGAAATGCTGACCAAATTTCAGTGTTATTACTGTAATAATAATACAGTAATAACACTGAAATTTGGTCAGCATTTAAATCTAAGATGGTAGATACAGCTTAGTATGAGAACAAAATACACACAGTATATAAAGACCGGATATAAGTAGACATACACTGGATTAGGCAGTGTGGCCACAGGTGAAGCTTGCCACAGTTGGACTTAAGACATGAAGGAACAAAGGAGAACTCCTGAACCTAACAGGTAGCTTGTTTCTAAAAGGAGTAAGGGAATTGCTGTGTCAAATTTTGTTTTTCCAAATCTACTCTTCCCCATGTTAACGATCAGATAAGTGACTGTACCTTCCCTGAACAAGCATAAGTAGGGGGGGAAAGTCCAGGAATGTTATACTATTGACCTTTGTTGGTATGGACAGAACTATTAGGAATGGAGAATAGACATTCTCCCACAACACTCTACACATTTTTATATATATTTGCTTGTCTTGCATTTTTATTTGAATAGAGACCTTAAAGAGAAGGTGTGGAATAGCTTTGGATGTAATAGAGAACTAGCTTGGCAGTGATCTTCATCGGTAAGAGGATCTTCAATTCATTCCATCATAAGTGGAGGTATGGCCAAGTGAAGGACAGGGTAAGGTTTGCATATAATTTATTAGTTGTTGGGACATAGACAAGTTCGCCAAACTTGTTGAGTGTCTCCTTCAATTATGAAATAACAATAAGACCAAAAACTCACTGAGTTGAAAGATAAAATAAAACACATGAAACATAGTAGATACTTAGTAAGATTTTTAGTTCCTTAGTATTATAAACAAATTCTGTTTTTCAAGTTGAGTTCAAGTTATTACGGACTCCTTGAGGCATTAATGCAAATTTCAAAATACTTAACAAAATATTCATATCATAAGTAGTGGTAGCAAATTAAAACACAGATTGTTTTCTAACTACATAGATATTATGGTATGAAAGAATTATATGATTCATTTGTATTTGTATAAATACAAATATTTATAGTATTTTTTTTTAAAGTAGGTAGGCTATTTTATTAACCTGATTAAATTTAACTGGTAGTGTTAATTTTTTTTAAGATATTATTTATTTATTTGACAGGCAGAGATCACAAGTAGGCAGAGAGGCAGGCAGAGAGAGAGGGGGGAAGCAGGCTCCCCACTGAGCAGAGAGCCCCATGCAGGGCTCCATCCCAGGACCCTGAGATCATGACCTGAGCCGAAGGCAGAAGGCTTTAACCCACTGAGCCACCCAGGCACCCCAGTAGTTTTAATGTTTTGATGGAATATCTTTTGTGAGTGTGGAGCTAAAAATCTTTTAGATTAGTTGACCGACAACCATTTTTGATGTTTAGCCTCAGGATTAGCTCTGGAGAATGTGTTGTAGGTTTCACCCTCAATTTATGAAATGGGTCTTGATCCATGTAACTTCCCCTGGTGATTTGGACTCCTGGATATATGAGTTAATGAAAGCATGCAAGTAGCAGACATGCAGGAACATCTATTCAAAGACAGTTAATTAAGGTAGCACTTCGTTCTTGTTCAGTAGAGTGAAATATTGTCAATCCCTAAGCATACAAGTTGACATAAATATGACTCATTATAGAATGTTTGGGAATTTGGAATGGTGTATGTTTATTTCATATTTTTCTGAACAACCAGGGAAATGTTAATGGGCCAAATTATTTCCATAGAGTATTGTTAATATATTAAACAAGACTTCTTTGATTTTCATTCATTCATTCATTGAATATTTTGTTCAAAAAATGTATATTGATCAGCTCTTAGGTACCACACCATTCAACACTGACTGTTCTTTAGGCAGTAGAAACACAAAGATGATTATCTTACTCTCCTCAACTACAAAGAACTCATAATCTTCTGGAGTTTTTATAAGGAATTTCCCCTTTTTTTGGAGAGAAAGGGACTCATGTATTTATTTGATTTTATTTTATGAATCATACCTTACATCATTTAATATCTCCCGACACATTTCCATTCAGATGATGCATTTACTCTAACCAACACAACCCGGTATTTGCATCTTTGACAGCAAAGGAGAGACTGACTAATGGAATTGATGCTTGGTTTGAATAATGTAGGATGTTGTGACAATGACAGTAGCAACGAATCTTAAATAATAGGTCCTACCTGATGCAATTTAAAAATATGCACACTATTGTCTTAGCTGCAAATATGTTAGATTTCATTGTGGCTTCTGCAATGCAGCTAAGTGTAATCCATCTCAATGACAGTTGACAAGAGAAACTAATTTCTCTTAAAAGCACTTCCCAATTACTTTTTTTTTTTTTTTTTTTTTTTTTTTTGCTAAACACTAAGCAGTGTGAGACATTTGAGCACAAACTCTTTCCTCTGTCTTTTCTCTATGTAGAGGGAGGAAATTGAGGAATATGGCAAGTATTGGGTGTTATTTCCTTCTCTGGTTACAAACAATGAATTCCTATAGTAAATGGCCTGTGGACACTTAATTGTATCAAACTTTTGGGTAGATATGATGTACATTGTTAGTGAAAATGATTTAGAGGAAACAGATTTATATACCAACTTCATTTCCAGTTAAAACAAATATATCTTAGAAGGAAAAAAGGAAGAAGGGGAGAGAAGACAAAAGGAAGGGAGGGAGAAGAGAAAAAAAAAATTCTACTTTTCTACCCTGAAAGCAAAATCTCAGAACAAAGTAGGAAAATCTTGGTTACTCATATATATATTCACAAAAGCTATGTCTAAAAATTTTGAACAAATAAAACAGCTAAGTTTTGTAGAATGCAGCATTAGAAAGGTATGAAATATTAGTATATATACCCTTTTCTTAAATGATAATAATGAGAGTTACCCATGAGGATAAAATATGCTTCATCTCAAGTGTCATTGCTTGAAATTTAAATATTGAGAGAATGAATGTTCCCAGAAAATTAGTAGTCTTAAATATTACTCAACAGACTGCATATATCATTTCAATACCATTTCATTTTGTATCTTCATCCCAATTTATATCAATCTTTCCTTGACAAAGTTATAATTAATTTTGTAACTTGCATATGGAAGTTGGATGAACTTCTCCTTCACTCACAATGATTTAGCATTAGGAATGAGATTGATGGTATTTTAATGAAGAAAAGAAAATAATAAAAGACTTTAAAAGAAAATGACTTGTTTTGGTAATGAGACATGATATTATTTTGATGAAGATTAAGAGAGTTGGAGTATATATAAGGGGAAAAAAAATTCCCAGAGCATATAATAGGACAGACAACCATACCAAAAGATGAATAAAAGAAATTGTGCTTCTATAATAGTTTATACAAATGAATAAGAGTGTTTTTAATAGCATAATTCTAAAACTATAAAGAAAATCACAATATATTTGAAACAGAATACAAAGAAAAATATTAAAACAGGGGAGATGTATTCCAAAGGAGATGCTAAAAAACAACAAAAAGTTTTAGAATAGTTGATGAAATATGTTAGAGGACCTTTGGTCCCCTCCCTTATAGCAAGGATATAGCTGATGAAGGGACTTTGAACTTGAGAGAGGATTTTAAATTATTTATTTGAAATGAGCCAAGCTAGAAATCTCTCTCCCTGTCCTGCTCCACAGCTAAGAGGGGGAGGCTGACTGCTATCTCCAAATTCCAGAACAAGGTAGAAGGACTTCTAGGAAATTATTCAAAAACTATATGTAGAAAGATGTGTTGATGAATTAGGAGTCTCCTCCATTAAAAAAAGAATGCAGCATTGGAGGTAATCCCTCTTTAACTTAATTAAAAGACTTCCAGATGAGCATTTACAGCTTAACGTGCATTCCTGAACACAAAGACTGGAGGATCTAAGGGCGAGAGATTCCTAAATAGCTGCTTTGCAAGCACAGTGAAGGAGAAATCGTTGAGCTGGTTATAACGTGCTCTCCAGCATTAGTACAAAAGTGGACCAACTGAGGGCCAATAATGAGAGAAAACATCCAGGAATCATTTTAGAACTCGTCCAAAAGCCATTCTGGAAGGACACGTAGGCTTTAACCAGAAAAACACAGAGGGTTTGTGGATTTTTAGTGATGAAAATGGAGGGACTAGCAGAAGCAGAGGTGCACTTAGTTCTGTCAGAAGGACTGGAGGTGAGTGATTCCTCAAAAGGATGGGGACATGCTCTGAAGAGCCTACAAAAGTGACAGATACAGTTTTGTGTATCTGTCAAATCAATTCATAGATAACCAGTCAATCCTCACTTCAGTGTTGACAAAGAAGTTTCCTTTACCCTTTACTTCTGCTCTTTCATTGATCCAGATTTTTGATGGCAGGAATAGGAACGCAATAGAGGGAAAGGAGAAAGACAGGTAAGTAAGCTTGAATGGAGGGATGAAAAAAAGAAATGTAAACTGTTGCTTTCTGCCAAATTTCAAGATTTTTTCAGATTCAGATTGGGAAAGCAAAAAAGCCTTACTTGATTTTAGATCAAATTTGGAGCTTAATTATTTCTTGGGAATGGATATTTTTTTTAATTTTTTAAATTATTTTTATAAACATATAATGTATTATTAGCCCCAGGGATACAGGTCTGTGAATCACCAGGTTTACACTCTTCAGAGCACTCACCATAGCACATGCCCTCCCCAATGTCCATAACCCCACCGCCCTCTCCCTACCCCGAGCCCCCACCATCCTCCACAACCCTTAGTTTGTTTTGTGAGATTAAGAGTCTCTTATGGTTTGTCTCCCTCCCGATCCCATCTTGTTTCATTTGGGAATGGATATTTTTATTACTTGATTGAGATTTTGCTTTAAGACTTAAAGTAACCAGCCACTGGTTTTGTGGGGGCTTCCTGTTTTTTTCCAAGGGCAAGAAAAGAATGTGCCTCCTGCAGGGATTTCAAATGGGAGAGAACACTAGGGAAGTTCCTCAAAAAAATTAAAAATGGAACTACCATATGATTCTTTGCTTCTGAGTATTTACCCAAAGAAAATGACAACCTTAATTCAAAAAGATATATGTACCCCCATGTTCATTGAAACATTATTTACAGCAGCCAAGATAGAGAAACAACCTAAGTGATGGATGAATGGATAAAGAAATTGTGGTATATGTATATACACACACACAAGAGAATATCATTCAGCCATAAAAGTATGAAATCTTGCCATTTGCAACAACATGGATGGACCTTGAGGGCATTATGTTAAGTGAAATAAGCCAGAGAAAGACAAATACGTTTTAGTCTGTCTTATATATGGAATCTAAGAAAAACAAATAAAACAAGCTCATAGATACAGAGAACAGATTTGCGGTTCCCAGAGGTAAGGGGTGGAGGATGGGAGAAATGGCCGAACTAAAACTTTGTGAGTTTTTTGTTGTTGTTGTTCTAAGATTTATTTATTTGAGAGAAAGAGAGAGTGAGAGACAGGGCACACACACGCCCATGTGATTTGGGGGAGTGGCAGGGGGAGAGAATCTTCAAGCAGACTCACTGCTGAGCATGGAGCCAGATGTGGGGCTCAACCCCATGACCCTGAGATCATGACCTGAGCTGAAATCAAGGGTCCGATACTTAAACAACTGAGCCACCCAGGTGCCCCTGTTTTTGCTTTTGATTTAGTTTAAATAAATTGAATATTTTTAAAAGTATGGCATATACACATAGAATAAGATCTGTTAGAACATAAGTAATTTTTTTAAGCATCAGACTCTTAGTTTTGTCTCAGGTGTGAGATGCGGCCCAAGTCTGTCTCCAAACTCAGAGCAGACGGAGTCTGCTTGGGATTCTTTCTCTCTTCTATTCTCCCAACCCCCTTTCTCTCACTCTCTCTCTCTCCCCCCCTCCCTCTAAAATAAATAAATTAAAAAAAAACATTAAAAATCTTCCATGATTTCATCAACTAGAAATAATAATTGTAATCGTGTTAGTATATTTCCTCCTAGTCTGTTTTCTCTGTTGAAATTTTATGTACTTTGTATTATAAATTGTATGTGTATTATAATATATTATAAATCAGCATTCTTACTATAAACAATTCACATACAGATATGAATAAGGGAAAAATTAACATTTCCTATAATTCCAACTTATAATAGCTACAAAGATAACTATAGTGAAAAGTTAATATTATCTGTTATACATACATTTTATATAATAATATAATCTGTTACATATACATTATATATTTATATGATAAGAGTATACTTATATATTATATAATACATTATATAATGCATATTGTCTGTATACCCATCACTTGACATTTTTACCAAGTGGCTTATACTATACATTCTCTTCTGTAATTTGCTTTTTTTAATGTAACAATATATCTAGACATCTTTCGAAGTCCAAATATGTTTATCTACTCCATTCTATAAATGGCATATAGTATTCTATTGCATAAACATACTGTACTTTATTCATCTTAATCTCTACTAAGGAAGATTTGTTGTTTCTGATTTTTTGAAAAGAAAAAAAAAGAAATTTTAAAAATTGCTTGATGGGGCACCTGGGTGGCTCAGTCAATTAAGCAGCTGCCTTCAACTGAGGTCATGATCCCGGCATCCTGGGATGGAGCTGTGCATCATGCTCCCTGCTCTTTAGGGAGTCTGCTTCTCTCTCCTTTTGCCTGGTATTTCCCCTGCTTTCTCTCTCTCTCAAGTAAATAAATAAATAAATAAATAAATAAATAAATAAAATCATTTTTAAAAATTGCTTGATGATTGCATCCCATATATTGGCTTGTTCAATGTATTGCACTGTTAGGAGTTTACATACTGGGACTCCTGGGTGGCTCAGTCAGTTAAATGTCTGTCTTCAGCTCAGGTCATGATCCCAGGGTCCTGGGATTGAGACCCGCATCCGGCTCCCTGCTCAGCCAAGAGTCTGCTTCTCTCTCTGCCTGCTGCTCTCCCTGCTTGTGATCTCTCTCTCTGACAAATAAATAAATAAAATCTTAAAAAAAAAAAAAAAAAAAGAAGTTTATATATTGTTACAATGAATGACAGTGATCCTAAATTATTGAAATTCTTCTCTCCTAAACCTGTAGCTGGGTCATGGGTCTTTCCTTCTCTTCATGTTATGGAGTCACAGCTACAGCTTCCACTTTATACACCGCTGACTTGCCATTGTTGGCTCTGAAGAGCTTTTTAATTAGCAATGACTTAGTTTTTCAAAATAGGGAAACACTTTTGTAGTTATCCCAAAGACCCAACTCTGTGACTTCTGCTTGAAAGCACACTGATTTTACTCAAATATATGATTGTGCGTTTTTGTTCTGACCCTTAACAAATTCTATTTTGCTACTACTTCCTGTCTTCTTGATCAGTAGTGGAACTATTGTTTTCCTTCCAAACATATTCAGGAATCCTGTCCTAAAATTATTTTGCCTCTCCGGTGGTAGCCTAATGAATAATACACATGCAAAAACAAACAGACATCAGGTGCACTACCTGATAATAATTGCAAATCCAAGTTAACTAAAGAAATACTAGGTAAAGGTTTACATATTCCAGTCAGTAAGATCAGACCGTATGCGTATGGACTATTACCTAGTAGTTTGTGACATCACTAAATGATTTCTAATTATTTTAGGAAGAACAAGTTCTGATAAGCTCTCTAATCAGACGAGGTAGAGCAACGGCCTTTTCTAAACAAGCCATGTACGGAATAGGCTAATGTAACCACTAACAAAAGCTCAGAAAGAAATACATCCCCAATTTTAGATTCCTAGTATGTGCAATTGGTTCCTTTCACTGGTAGAGGGACAGATTTTTTTCTAAAGCATTAAAATGTCTATTTGCAAAACACACAATTGCTGCAAATCACTGTGAGTCCTCTGGGAATATACTTTAATTCAAGTGAATTAAGTATCTAGAAGCTATTCTTTTCTAAATTTGTTATGGAACAAGACCTTCTGGTAAACAAATGAAATAAACATGTGGATTGCTATAAGTATTTCCGTGCACTTCTCAGGTAAAAGTACAAAACAAATGATATCTTATTTGTCTGCCCTTTAAATGAAGAGAGACTGGGCCATGAAGGTGGTTCCAAGTAAATGGCATAATTTTCCTGAAGTGCTTGCTGAGCAAGAGAATGGTGACCAGGTAAGTGTGGTTAGACATTAAAAGGAGCTTTAAAATGAAGTGACTGCATGTGGAAGATTTGCTTATTTATTGATTTAATTTCCGAGGTTGTTGATTTAATTCCTCGGCTTTCTTCTTACTTTGAATTCTGAATTAAAATAGATTTATCCTCTCCTCATTCAAAACTAAAACGGCCAAAAAGACATCAAGATGGCTTTAGTTTGCCCGTAATCCCTTTGTGCACTGAAACTGAGGGATCTATTCGACTGCTGTTTAATCAGGTAGCACATGCAGCCTTACCAAGGGAAATGAGAACCCATCAGGGACCTACTTAACATATCCCCACTGCCAGACAGCGTATATAATGCACCTAATAAAACCAGGAAAGCAATTAATAATAGGAAAAGAACCTGTACAAATATAAGAAAAGAGAAAAGTGACTGAAACAGAAATTAACTAATGGGGAGTCTTTCCAAAAATGTAATTTAATTTTATTCAATTCAGCTTCCTTGGTTGTGGCATTGCATAGTCTGGGAGTACGTTCTGCAGAATGTATGGTCTCCTCACCAAGGCTAATTTGTCCCATTTCTTTCCAGAAATCAATTCTGTTATTTGTTTTTGTCAGTCCCCACACTTTTGCCAGGATTAGCTCTTTTTAGATTTTAGCTCTTACACTTTCATTTTTGAAGCATATCTGTGAGTCGCTTTATTTATTAAGTGGCATGCAAGAATGAGTGGCCTAGGCAGAAACAGAGGGAACAGCATCAAGAGTGCTTGGCCCCAAAGAAGGTGCGGAATGCCCCAGCAGGTGGGTAACCAGAGCTTCCACAGCCTCCATGGGTGAAATAAAGATTTAGGTCAGGGAGGCTGGAGAGGCAGAACTGTATTTTTGTCCCTAGAGATACCGGTGTTTCAGTGTAAAACAATGAGTCAAATGTAACTGGAGTATGAGACAAAGAAGCAAACAGAGCAAGAACTCATCAAAGAACTGGTGCCTGGGCCAAGCATGGAGATCACACCAGGACCATGCCATCTCCTTTGTGAGAATATTAGCCAGAGTTTGAAACAGACCAGGATCCATGAGCACTACGGTGAAATTCAGAAGTTGTTACTAACCGATATGGGGCAGCAGTTGGGGGCACAAATTAAGTAGAATATTTTTCACCTGTTCCTTCCTTCCTCCCTTCCTCCCTCCCTCTGTTCCTTCCTCCATTCCTTCCTTACCTCCTTCCTTTCTTCCAACTTTCATCCAGTGAGTGACATCTGGGACTATTTTGCCTGCCAAGTGACATTTGGCAATATCTGGAGATATTTTTGGTTATCATATGGGGAAGGTCGCCTCAGGCATTTGCATGGGCGAGATGCTCTTTAGCATCTTACGGTGCATAAGACAGTCCCCCGTGACAAAAAATTGCCTAGCTCAAAATGTGAATAATGCTGGAATTAAGAATCCCAGCATTTTGTCTAATTTTGACTAATTTTTAAAATGTACTTCATTGCTTCCATTAAGCTATATTCTTGTTTTTCTCTTTCTTCTGTTATATGTCACCTTTCCAACCTAACAGAAAAGTGAAAATTATGAATGCATAGGGAAAATAAAGTTAAGGGGCATAGAGAAAATTTAAAATGAACAAACAAACAAAAAACCCACTGATATCATCTTCTCTTCATTTTGCTTTATCCAAAGATCTAACTCAATTGAAAAGAGAGATGGTACGAGGGTGTTAAATGAAAAAAAAAAAAAAAAGAAAGAAAGAAAAAAGAAAGGAAAAGAAAAGAAAAGAAAAAGTAGCTAAAGTTTAGAAAAACACCACACTAAAAATATTTTCTTAAGGATCTAATCTATTTTTTTAAGAATCTAAAAAAATTACCAAGTTTATAGATCTTACATTTTAGAGCATCAGTAAGATTCTGCCCTAAAAGATAAAACCGGCTTCAAATCCTAGGCCTACCAATTAATTATCATGTGCTCTTTCTACAAATCTAAATCATCTCAGATGTTGAAAGAGATTGCAAACACTCTGTCTCAGGGTTTGGGGGATGATTTGCCATATTACATGCAATGTTCTAACAAACCCTACGCTTGACCCAGAGTAGGCCCTATGAACTATAAAAACTTTCAGCACAAAATGATTCCATCTAAACTTCTGAACCAAGAGACTTAACCAAACTTCTAGCATGGCTTCTAGAAGTATAAGGCCATGTTCCTAGAATGACCCCAGACCTCCCTAAAAATAACTACCCAAGGAAGTTCAACTCTGCCAAGTGGATTTACTGTCTGTTCTAGTCAAAACGTGGTAATAGGTGGATAGGCCCCAAACCCTCTCTTAGACAAATTACTTTAAAAACTTGCCCTGAGGGGGCCTGGGTGGCTCAGTGGGTTAAAACCTCTGCCTTCGGCTCAGGTCATGATCCCAGGGTCCTGGGATCGAGCCCTGCCATCGGGCTGTCTCCTCGGCGGGGAGACTGATTCCTCCTCTCTCTCTCCCTGCCTGCCTTTGTGCCTATTTGTGATCTCTGTCCATCAAATAAATAAATAAAATCTTAAAAAAAAAAAAAAGAAAAAAGAAAAAAGAAAACTTGCCCTGATAAATCCCTTCTCTGCCCCTTTGAACTGTAAATCTCTTACTACCCATCCCTGTCTTCCCAAGACCTAGACGTAATGTCTTTCAAATATAAATATTCAGGAGATAGCTCTGGTGGGAGAGTAAGGGCCTAACTTCAGTGGGCACCTTTTCTAACTTACACAACTACCTTCATCACAAGGACAGAAGTCTGTTTCTCCTTTGGATAAGCACCAATTAGCAACCACCCAACTGACTGACTCACATGGACCCAATCCCCCTCAGTGATCTTGTGCCTTTCTTTTAGCACAACCCAGCATTTAAAAAGTCATGTCCTTGGTTTTGGTGAAGCTGAGCTCAGTATTCTCAGTAGTCTGTATTCTCTTCTGAAGTTATCATGGAATAAAATCTGCCTTTACCACCTTTTATGCTTGTCCAGCTTTTTTTCTCTTGGACAGACCTTACGAGCAACAACAGCAAGAGTAACAGTGGTTGTCCAAATGTGGCAGTTTCCTAAAATTCCCACTGGCAGAATAATGACAGGATAATTAGATATCTGTGTGAATGGGAATTTTCTTACAGAATATTGTAATGACCGTTCCTCTTAGGAAAAAGAGAGAGAAAAGCCCCATTTGTTAGGCTAAGACTAGATATTGTATACATTTGTTTTCGAAAGTATTGTCCATCAGAGATAACTCTGTACTGGTTACCATGATGTGATCAGAAAAGCATTTTATGAAAAGTAAGCTGAATGACAAAAATTCTTAAATGACACAGAGTGGTATGATTTCATTTACGTATCTTTCTTGAAATGACAAAACCATAGAAAGAGAGAATAAATTAGTTATTGCCTTTAATTAAGGAAGGGGTGGTAGGCTGAAAAAAAATCGGTATGTCTTTGCAAGAGCACCATGAGGGATCTTTGCTTTATTGGAAATGTTCTGTATTGACTCTATTAATGTCAATATCCTTGTAGTAATATTGTATCAGTTTTGCAGATGTTATTGGGGGAAGGAGACTAAGTATTACAATGGAATGACTCTATGTTTTTTTAACAACTGCATATGAATCTATAATTATCTTCAAATAAAAGCCAAAAGTTATGATAAAACAAAGATGTTCAGACAAAAAAAAATTTGTGTTTGAACACCATTTTTTTTCCAAAGTAAAAAAAATCAATTAAATCTATGATGATTTATAAATAACTTACCTCTACCTCTAGGAACAAATTAGTCAATGATCAATAGTTCTCTGATTCTGTAGAAAGCTTTAGGGATCAGTCAGATACAAAGAGGAGCAGGGAACAAGTGGCAAACAGAGCTGAAACCTCAGTCAGAGGGTTTTTTTTTTCCTATTGATAATTTGAAACTGACTTAACTCAGTAATTTTCCAAATGACAATAAGGAAAGTAACCAAATACAGGGGACCTATGTAAGCAAGTCACAACCTAAAGAGGCCATAAATATCACACTCAATCTCAGTTGCATCTATTCCAAAGTAGAAAATAGATGAATCTTAACAGTGTCCTACTTACAAGTGTTTGTGAAGGAAGAGATCATAAGCAATCTTTTCTTCCACCTCTGCCCTTTCATTCCAAAACATCGAAACTTACAGACTTGATCTTAGGAAGAATTTGGTATAAGGGCTGATCGCTTTAATTTAAGCAATATATTAAGATGGGTTTAAGAGTCTAGTCCAGAATCCACTAAATTATTTTTAGTGGATTTAATTATTTTAAATTATTTTTAGTCCAGAATCCAGAAAATTTTTTTAAAAGATTTTATCTATTTATTTGACAGAGAGAGAGATCACAAGCAGGCAGAAAGGCAGGCAGAGATAGAGGGGGGAAGCAGGCTCCCTGCAGAGCAGAGATCCCAAAGAGGGGCTTGATCCCAGGACCCTGAGATCATGACCCAAGCCGAATGCAGAGGCTCCAACCCACTGAGACACCCAGGCACCCCACTTTGAAAATTATTTTAATTCAATATACTATCATAGTCACTTATCACACCCAAAACTTTCAGAAATCTAGGCACTTAGAAGGGCAGCCTGGGATGGCAGAGGAAGGGCAGGTTCAAGTAACAATCCATGAGTCATACTAATTTCAACTCACTAATAGTTTGCTTTGAGACTTCGATTCTTTATCGACAAAGTGAGAAGCCCAAACTGTTTGCTCTTGACTTGAACATTCTTATTTTAAAGTATAGGAATTTGAAGATTAGAGTTGGGGCCACTGGTACAGGAAGGGAGACCTAAGCAAAAAAATGACAACTATGCACTTGACACAATTTTCTAAGAGCTATACCATCTCTAATTCCATCTAAATATTCTTCTATGATTTTCACTATAGGACTGATTTCCAGAAAAGGAGTGAGGCAAAGAAAAATTACAGATTGTATAAAATTAAGTCTCCTATTTACTTTTATTTTTTTAAAGGTTTATCTGTTTATTTATTTGACACAGAGAGAAAGAGAGAGAGCAAGAAAAAGAACAGGAGCAGGGGGAGCGGGAGAGGGAGAAGCAGGCTTCGTGCTCGGCAGAAAGCCTGATGAGGGGCTCGATCCCAGAATCCTGGGATCATAATCTGAGCCGAAGACAGACATTTAATGGCTGAGCCACCAAGGTACCCCAAAGTCTCCTTGTTAAATAGAGTAAATAAAATCTCACGCCACAGATTAGAATTTATAAAGATTAAGGGATGATGGATATGATCATCTGTCATTCCTTGGCTCTGCTTGCTAGCTTTTAAAATAATCCAGTAAACTGGATTTCTTTTTCAGTAAACTGAATTTTGTATAATTCTATGGATAAGTTAATATGTACCTAGTAGTTAATTAAAAATATATTTTTATGTGCTACTTCATTGAATCCTCAATCCCATAGCAATAGCCAGAATTATATAAGTGAGCAAACCATTGTTAATACTCTCCATTACAGATTAGGGATTGTTCAGTTTTTTCTAATGGTGTGGAGAGGCTTAGTAAGAAATTAACCAAGAATTAGAGAGATTGTATAGGATAGAAATCACTGGTACTTTGAGTGATGGGGTTGGGGTGGGGGGAAAGATTTAAAAACTTGTTCAGAGTGAACTAAGACAGGAATGACAGATGAAACAATTGAAGGAGCTAGTATAGATAAGCCATTCATGCAGCTCTTCTTTAAAGGAGAGCAGAGTAATTTCAGAGAGTAGATAGAAGACATGGAAACAAAGAAAGGGAATATTATTGCATCTTTGAATGCTGATGGAAGTAATAAAGTAGAGGGAAAAAGGACTGGTAATACAGAAGGTGGAAGAAATAGCTGGAAAACCCTGGGAGAAGTAGATTTTAGTTAGATTATGAGTTTTCATTGCATATATGGACATGGCATCTGTGCTGCAAAAGGAGTTCAAGATCCAGCAGAGTATGAGCAAAAGCAGAGAAAGAGAAGATTCTAGGGACTTTCAGAGCTAGTAGGAGCTGAGTGATCAGATTTATTAAAGGAAATGTTTTCTCACCAAACTTAGTCTCCTTTTAGAGTGTTACTTTCCCATATAACAAAATCCTTCAGCCGAGTGAAATGTTTTGGAAAGCTAATACGGTGCTGTAGTGCGATCCACTTAGTGTGATCAAGAGAGTGGAGGTTCTACTGCCTGGCACTCTGACAGTGGTATAACCATCCCTAGATCTGCCCTTCCCTACTCAGTTTTGACTAATCATGCACTTTAAGGGGAGAGTGGAAGGTGTGCATGAGGAGGTCAGGGAAGACAGCTACAAATCTTCACCAGTGTTAGCAAGCAGAACATAGACATTTGGTTAGGCATGATGCACTCTGAATTTCTTGTCCAGAACCCAGCTTATCATCTGTTAGCAACATCCTCAAAGGCATTTAAAATGGAAAAGTTACAGGCATGATCAGGCTCTACGCCATCATTATTCAGGAAGGTTTCCAAAGGACCTAATACCTGTAGCACAATGTTGGAAATGGGCCGGTAAGGAATGATCCTTAAAATGAGGAATATGCTGTCCTACACTTTCCCCAGCATTCAAAGTTTACAACTTTAATGCATACATCAGCTGATACATATTCAACTCTTAGCAATCTCTGTATAACTAGTTAGGAACGACTTCTATAGTGTATAAAAATCCAAATCTCCTCCCAAATATTTTTTGTTTCCTTTACAAAACTTGTGATTTTATGGTTAAGAATCAGTCCAATCTATGGTACATCTGCTGTCTCTCATGCCTTTGGAGGGAAGGTATCGCCCCCTTATCATTTTACACAAAAAGTACACACACTTCAAAACTCCAGTGGATTTAGGAACATTATACTGTGTCTTTGAAGGAGAGCAGGGCGGGGGAAGTCCTGAGAGATATGACCCTTCTTGTGCTCACTGGGGTCTTCATTTTCTTCCTCCCTACTTCTTCTATATTGTCTTAATAACGTCCCTCCTTCCCTGAATGCCCGCATCCTGCATGTTATTCTCCTTTGTGCAACATAACTGCTCCCCACTCAGAAATCTTGGTTTAAGTTGACTTTCCCCAAGCAGATTTATTAGGCTATTTTCCTGATAAAGAAGACATTTTCATAGTCACCTCCAAAACCACATAACCGTCCATCTTGTTACTCAACTGTTACCAAGATACTATCCTCAGTGCCTTCAGTTGCTGTAACTCCTATAAGCAGAAGTACAGCTCCTCACAGGAAAAATGTAATGCAAAGATTCAGGAAGAAGAAAGGATTATATGTCTCTGTCTTTTCTTCCTCTGAAGGATTATGCTCCATGCAGTCTCTCCATAGGTAGAGAACACAATGGCAATGCAAGCCTCACTGGAAATCCCAAATGAGGAGTCTGATTGGTCTGCCCAGGTCAGAGGTGCTGCTTGCTGGGTCTTGCTCTGAGCAGTCTAGGGTTCTAGTGGCATGGGTTCTAGTGGCTGGCTGATCCTGGCTCGCTTACCCCATCCATATAGCCATGCGATGTTGGGCATCATGATGGACTACTTCACGAGAACACAAGAAATGGGGAAAGATCAAGTGGGAAAAAAAAAGAAACATCATTGTTAGAAAAAAATAATAAAGAATGGTTCCAGGTTTCTCTGCTATCTGAAAGTAGAGCGCACCTATGAAAACTCTCATAAGCAAAAATGATGTAAAACAAAAAAGACATTACCATTCATTTACATGGAAAAAAAAAAAAGAGCATTCCAAGACCCACCAAAGGGCCTCTTCTAGGTTTTTCTCATACCTTAGGACACATCTTGCTAACCGATGCACAAAATAAATCAAGCTAAAACACTGATGCTCATAGACACAGTTCAAAGTTTCTGGAAAGAGGTACTGATGTAGTTCCTGGGAAGCATGGGTGCACCACTCTCACTGCTGGGGGGTACACACTGCCCGTATCACAGCTCACTGCAGAACCAGAGGCTGAACACTACTTTTGCTTCTTGCCGTTATCATAAAATCAAAAATCCTCTTTGGATTTTCTTTTGGTTAGTGAAAGCCAGTAATGATCATAAAAGCGAGTGGCATTAATACCAACTTCCAATACATGGGGGATGCCTACAGATAAAAAGTGTAGTTTCCAGAAATAAGACAATGAAGCAAATTTGTCCTCATTTACAAAACTTACAAAAGAGGCTAGAACTTGCTAAAGTACTAAAACGTTTTATATGTGTAAATGTAAATTAAAATATGCATATGTGTGCATGCTATTTTCTACATATTGTATATGTATATGTGATGCATATATATTACTATTTATAATATACATCCATGTGATATACTATACATGTATTATGTATATATGTGTTTATACTTTCTAATATACAAATATATATATCTCCACTTAAACTTTTGAAAATTCTAAGGGCCCTAAGGCATTTCCAAGGAGAAGTACAAAAGACCTTGAGCACATTCTTACCATTCCTAACTATTCTGCAGTCCTCCGAAACAAGTTACCAACTCAGATTTCTATGTCTTTGAGCACTTCTTGAAAATCCCATTTAAGAATATTGTTTCCTCTTATAGCCCTTTGGCTGAGAATAAATTGTAATAGAGAGGGTGACCTGTGTGTGTATTTCTTACTTATGATGGTATATGTGAAAGCCAGAGGAGCAAGGGCCATGTCCTCTGTGTTCAAACCTTTACCTTCGTTATTCTTATTATTCTCTTTAGCAAAGTATAGCTCTTGCCAGAGTCATACCCCTGCCTTTAGCCAAGGGCAAGTAGAGATTTTGAGATCAGCAGCTGGGATAATACATGATAGTCAGTTCTTTACCTGGGTTGGTTTATGTAAGACTGAATAGTGATGGCAGTTGCTATATTAAGTGTTTTGGGCAAAGCCAAGGTCATTACTAAGGGCATAAATACTACTAGACAAATCCCAGCATGCTCTTTGCCTGATTAGCCCAGATGTGTGAGTGTGTGTGTGTGTGTGTGTGTGTGTGTGTGTGTGTGTTGCTTTGTCTGTTCTAAATGAACTGCAAGATTCTTTTGGAAAGGAAACAAAGGGGAGAAAAAATTGTAGAGGGGAAGAATGCAGCTTGAAAGTGGAAAGTTGAATGAAAGATTGAACTGCCTTTCATTTTATTCAATTATTTATTCATTTAATCATTGTTTTATTAAATTTACTTTGCCAGTTGCACTCTTTTTGGTGAAGTTTTGCTCAGGTAATATACACAATGATGGGAAAATATTGCTAAGGAGATCACCTTGGTTGTTCCCTTATTGCCCCCATTTTGTGCCTGGATACAAGTTAGGTCTTTTATGTCACTGTCTGGTGAAGGTGCTTTGTCATCTTCTCTGGGCCACCCTATAGTTCCAGCTACCAAAAGTGATGCCAATGTTGGACACCCCAAAGTCTGGCATTGTAGTGCTTCTATTCGGTGTATCATCTGATAAGTACATTTATGACCATTTTCAAGAAAGATTTGCAGTTAGGACATATGGCCCTTAGAGATATGGGACAGTATGTTCCAGAGATGTACTCCTGAAATGGCTTTTATTACTGGGGTTGAGTTTTGGGGTCTATTCTCTGCTTCCTAACAGAAGGAAGGGATAAACTGATTAGTTAAAAAGAAATAAAGTGATTTGCTTTTAGTTTTTAAGGGAAGTAAAAAAATCCATGCCTCCTTTAAGAAGGGGGCATCTGCCTTTGATTTTTCAATGCTAACTTAATGCTAATACCCACATCACACTCAACGTGCCCCTGGCAGATGTTCAATAATGAATCTGCTTAAAAATTCATCCAGTAAAGTCTGCAGGGGAAATCCAAGACTCTAGCATGTAGGAGTTAGTTTCAAATCAGCCCAAAGCATGATTGCACACTTGCTTGGACTGAGGTTTCCATTGGCCAGTGACTAAAAACATGAGTCATAAAGAGCCAGACACCTCCTTGATGCCAGCCCCCTTCTCACTATTGCCACGGGGACCAATATAAACTGTGCCCTTTATTGAGTGTTTGATACAATTAAAAACAGTATTGAATCTAAGAAAACCATTCCTAAGTAACTTTCTCTTCATAAATTAGTTTGAAAATCTCTTACATTTTGCTGAATTTAATATAATATGAATGGCAATTTTTAAAATGTTATCAGCAAAGCCTTAGGGAAATAGGGAAAGGGACAGGCTGGTTGTTTGCAGTCACATATGGATAGAAGCAACTACATAAAATAATAACAGTAATAATAATAATACAATGAGACTGTGGCAAACATTTCTGTAGAGTTTTTTGAGTTTCAAGGAAATTTTGCATATTTCTTTTCAAATTCAACTTTTCTGCTTCATGATATAGGAGAGAATTAAGAAGTTATTGTTCCCCCAATTTTGAGAAGAAAAATAATGAGACCCAGATATAGGAACAGATTTTCCTGATGCCATGGATCTGTTGAACCTATGACTCTGATTCTCTTTCCACCCCACAACCTACTAAAGTCAGAAAACAAAGGGCAAATAATTAGGATGCAGGAAAGGCTGAGCCCATCATGCACAGGCAAAGATTGATCTGAATGCCCATTCGTTGTCCCATGCTTTGGGTTAACACGAGAGCCACACACAGGTTATAATGCAGTGATGGAATGAGAGCTCCCCAGTCAGAGCCACTGGGCTTCATTCCCAACTCAATCACTACCATCTTCAGTCAATTATTTTCCTTCTCCAATTCTCCATTTCCTCAAATGCAAGATGGGAGATATAATCACATTTCCCCCCAAAGCTTTTTGCAAGGATTTACTAATTGAGGCAAATAAAGCATTTGGCCCAGTGCCTGGCATTCTGCAAATTCTTTGCAAGTGTTAGTGGTTGCCCTTATCTTAGACACATATATTGCATTCTTGTAAATAAAAGAAATCCTTCCACATCCACACATTTTCCCTGGGATTTGCTTGGGTGGGAAAGATGCTTTCTTAGAAATGTGTCTTTTGAATATGTCTTAAAAAAAAAAAAAAAGGGTGTGGCTCTTTTCAATCCAGGATATATTTGTTTATCATTTTGCAAAATACCTTAGCAAATCTTAAAATATACACGTAGTTCTGGAACATGGTAGAACTAAGTTAAAATACACATAATAATGAAGTAACAAGGATTATTATTCTTTCTTAGAAATGGAGGTGGAGACAGTGATGTTGATGGAAGAAGAAACAGGAGAAGAAAGATAAAAGAAGGATCCAATTAGACAACTGGAGAAAATTTCCAGTAACTTATTGGCAAGTAGAAGACTAAATAGATAAAAGACAGTACAAGTTTGTCATATTAGAAAGGACCAAGGTGGGGGGTGGGGGGGCCTGAGTAGCTCAGTCTGTTAGGCATTTTGACTTAGGTCAGGATCTTGGGGTCATGAGATTGAGCCTGTGTTGGGCTCTGCAGTCGGCAGAGAGTCTGCTCAGTGGGGAGTCTGCTGGAGAGTCTCTCTCCTCTTCCTCTGCCCCTAACCCCCTGGTCTCTCTCTTTCCCAAATAAAGTAAATAAACCAAAGAAGGAAAGAAGGAAGGAAAAAACAAAAGGAAGGGAGGAAGAAAAAAAGAAAAGAAAAGAAAGAAAAGATTAAGGTGCTTTAGGACAGTGATTTTTGAGACTTGTTACCTTTTTTGGACTGTGCATATGTCTTAGTAAAAGTCTGTTTCAAGAATCACCCACATGCTATTATGCATTGTGCAAAAGCAGGGAGCAGAGGCAGTGAGTGGGGAAGGCAGTGGTGTATGGGGGAAGGAAGACAGAAACTGCTGGAGGCTTCCCAACAATTAAGGACAGAAATTCATGGAGCCAGTTGCTGCAAACATGCACTCCCACCTGAGCAGAGTCCTGAAAGTCCAGGGTGCACAGAACACAGAAATTACAGGAAATAATGGCCCCAGAAGAATGGAGGAGGTGGAGACATCTCAATTACATACACATAAGGAACACACACCCATTAAAGCATGCATATCACGTATTTTCATACAATTTTCACATGAATTCACGTTTTATGTCTTTTGTTTTCTATTTAGTTTGCTCGATTCTTAAGTCCTTCAGTATGCCAGTCTCAGAAACAGAAACATCAGGCGGCAGGAAAATGTATTTGTTTCCCAAAATTGTTTGCACCCTCTAGATTTAAAGGAACACAATGGCCAGAGTTGCGTGTTGCTTTCTAGACTTTATGTTACTCTCCTTTGCTACGGGATCAACCCTTCTCTACAGATACATGCTGTGACAGTTAAGGACAAGGGGCATTGTGAGTGAACAGTCAGGGAGAATGGAGCAGCTCAGTGTCTCCCCTTCTTCCGATTCCTCCTGGAGAGCCGAGCCAGCGAGCAACTATGTGTCCCTGCTCTCAACCAGATATCCAACCAGATCTCTAACGGGGCTTTTATGGCAGCTGTCAATGTGTCCGGTTTCTCGAGACTTCTGATTCCTCATAGGCTAATAGCCAAAGACCCCACAGAGACTGCTCCAAAGTGCTAATCTCATTTATGTTAAATAAAGCATCGCAATCTGATGGCTTTTCAAAGCTGCGGTTTTCATCAGGCCACCTTAATCTATAGGACAGTGTCACTGAATCATTTTGTTCCAGGAACCATGAAATGGTGCACGCTATTGACACGATTATCTTTATCAAATCATGACGTATTTCACTGGTCATTTAACACTAATTAGGTCCATAGCCTGCATCAGATAATTCGCCCAAGACATGGAAGGAATTATTCTCACTACAACCCTGTGAGGCATGAGCTAACATTTGCCCCATTTTAGGGATGATGAAACTAAGGCTAGCAGGTATGAAATCATTTTCTTAAGGCTGTTTCATGGGGACAGAGCAGAATCCAATTCAGAACCTGGGCTCTCTCTACGACTCTGCAGTTTGGAGCAAAGCTGAACAGTAATGCCACCTGTCAATTCCATCCCACTCTTTAGAAGTTGCCTCCAGAGAGAAAGTGTCACCTTCCTTCCTGGGACCCAGATGCAGTAGCTTGCACCTCCATGCCCGCCCTAAGATCAGAACAGAGGGAGGAGGTGGGAGCTGAAAAGCCCCACATGTAATTTCATCCATCTGAGATGCCAGGCCAGCCTGTATTGCGTGTCACTCCACATCAGACAGAAAGCAAGGCCGAATTAAATCCGTCTGTCAAGACACCCAGATTTGCAGCAAGTAGAGATGCTCTTTACTCTTTATGTGAAAGCTCTGATTGAAAAGACAAAAAGAATTTAATCACTCACTCTGCACTACTGCTCTGCTAGCTCCAAAGTTTCTGACTTGGCTTCTCCCCTTGCCTGCCCCCTTTCTTTGGAAAGCAAACCTGCGCTGCTTTTGTTTGGGATAAGCCCTCCCAGCTAAGCTTCAATAATTGGATTACTCGCACGCTCTGTGAGTAGCTCTTACAAGTCAGCAGTTTATGGAGCTGAGCAAACAGACAGGTACTGGACCAGAAAGGGCACACTTTTCCAGGGTTGGCTTGGGGTCCTCATGATGCATTAAAGTTTGATGGTCCGAAGCAGAAATGCCAGTGCACCCTGCAGGTGATAAAAAAAGGACAGTTCAGGTGTGTCAGTCCCTCGGGCAGAGGGACACAGAACCAGAAGGCAAACATGCAGTTGGAGGACTCTGGGTTTTTGCCTGAATCTCTCTGAATATCCGTGATTATGAGATTAAGGTCAGGAGATTATGGAAATACATTCCCAGAGGCAAAGCAAGCTTCGCTTAGCACGACTGACTCAAATCAGTGCCCTAGTTTGGGCGACCTCGATAAAATCTGAGGGTGTAAATAACTATTTGTCACAAGTCATTAACCAGCTCTGTTGTTGAACTTAAAGAAGCAGAAGTAGGGGCCATTCATCCAACCGAGACTTCTCTGTCTGGGACAAAACGGGAACCCCTGAAAATTTGTTGACCTTGATGAGCCAAAAAGGGAAGCGAGTCACTCCATTACTGTACATGGAAACTCATGCAATTCTTAAAGTGTCCCCGTTCCCACGTCTAGATGCCTCTGTAGTTATTGAAGTTGCAGCTAAGACAGGCTGGGTTTGTGCATCTCAGGTGGATTCAGGACATCTCTTACAGAAGTTTTTGCCTTGGATAGCATTGTAATTATATGTTGCTTTCCCCCCCTCCATGAGACGAGGATATGAGTTCCTCATACACACGGCTGCATCTTTTATCCATCTTATTTCCCTCATGTCTGCTATTGTTTTGCAGACAAAGTACTGAGTAAATACTGTGTATTAAATGACATGAAAATGACAATCATTTTTTGGGCATCTTTTTCAAAAAGGTTTTCCAAAGACAGTCTCCCATCCTTACAGCATCCATTCAAAATAGCTGTTTTCTGCATTTTACAAAACAAGGGAATTTAAGCTAACACATTAAGTGGGGTGTGGAAGACTAGTGAGCTCTTAAGAGGCATAAAAGAGAGGTCCTTCTGAGTTCATAACCTACGTTCTTCCAGAAGAAAGTTAGAACGATGAAGGAAGAAAGGAAAAAGAGTCCAAAAACGTTCAATTGCTAGAAAACCCTGCTGTGACCATCTGCAAAACATTTAGCCTCGACTGTCTCGGTTTTATTTCTGTAAAATGTGAGAACTGCCCATTGCCTACCAGTGACAGCTAAATTAGGTAATCTCCTGTGGCCATTTCAGCTCCAGAAAAATAAATTTTTATTTATTATAAATAAATAATGTTATTTTATTTATATTTATTATATTTTAATATTCTTATTCTTGGATTAATATGAAGTATTATTTAAGACAATATTGAAATGTCTTTCATTTTCCAAGTAAGAGAATTATACTGTGGCGTAAACATGCTGTACACAAACAGGCTCCGTTTGTTCCCTTGTCTAAATATTTTAAACACATTTAACTGAAACTTAGAATTCTTTAAGGTAGCACCAAGTGACTCAAGAGATCTGAAGCAGGTGGACAAAAGCTCTGGGCAGCCTGCTTTCTTGAATACATTCTTCTTGTTGGGAATTGAATATCAGTGAAGATAGAAGGTTAAGAATGGCCCAATTGAAATGACACAGAGGCAGGTTGTCAGATTCCCATTTTCCTGGCACAGAATCATGCAGTTTTGAGTAAGGACCAAATAAAAATCGAGGAGCGCTAGTGAAAGGAGCTTATTTCTCCTTCTCCAAGAAGACAGGCAGATCTTAGCCGAGTGTGTTCTGATCACGAAAGGCAGGGGTCAGAGAAGAGGTGAGGCACAGAGCTCAGAGGAAATTGCCTTCAGGACCAAGTTCAGATCAGCAGAAGAGAAGTGATGAGAAGAATGTAGCTCAAAACTCATTAGAACGCTGAGGTCTGGTGGTTGGCTCACCCATTTGAATGACCGGGCTCTACTGAAGGACTCCGTTCTTCACTCTTCTTCTATTCTCCTTTGAAACCTTTGCGATCTCACTTCCACTCCTACCGTTCTAGGAGTTCTGTCTTCAAGATTACTCTAATTACTCTAATAATTGAAAACTGCAAAATGTCCTGTAGGGCAAAGCATTTATACTGCTCCATGTTCCCTAGTAAACATATAAATATTTCTTAAATAGATGAATCCAAAAAATGGAGGTAGTAGACAAGGGAAAATGCAACAAATACCAATGTGCTACAGAAGGAGTTTACTTCCCAAGATATACATTTTTGCAACAGAATTCATGTGGAGGACTCTCGGGCTACAGAAAGCTAGTGGCTATGCTATTGCTGCCTGGAAAGCTGAAAATCAAGTCATAGTTATGAGGTCATCAACCCACTCTCCCTTCTTTCATTGTTTATTCTGAATCAGATGAAGATACGTCTTCTGCACGCATGATTACAAGTGCTGGATAGAGACTGAGGGAGGAGAACTAAGCTGAGTGCAGGACTAAATCTATGTGTGTGGGAGGAGATGTGATTGATGTCACAGTTCTGCATGGTACCAGGCTGTGTTGTAGTTCAGAAGGTCAGGAACCCAACCCCCGCTCCCTCCCGCCCTTTGTCTTGTTATCCAGACTATCTACGCCACCAACCATGTAAGTAGATATCATACAAATATTCAGTGATTGATTAAAAGAATTAGTGTATGCATGAATGCAGCTGGCAGTATTCTAGGACAAATAACACACACACACACCACACACACACACACCCTTCCACCCACACACACAACTCAGAGTGAGAATATCTTTTCATTATGGGTTGAATCTGAATAAAGGCTAATCAATGCAAAATAAATGAAAAGTGATGTAACATATTTAGGCCATGATTATATGGTCTACATTTCCAAGGAAGGCCCTGGTATTCATCAGACAAATGTGGCCTCAGGCTTAAAAGTAAATGCCAAAGTAAGCCAGAGTGTGCCATAGGTCTTACTGGCCTCCTCTGTCCTTCTCCCAGTGGAGGAAAATATATAGACTTATGTTTTCTCAGTTTTAACTTTCGGGCTGACATCCATCACTGCTCTTAGATGGCTTAGGGAGAAGAACTCTGCAAAGGCACATCATCTCTTTTCTCTTTCCTCCTAGCTGCCTGTGCTTTGCACTTTTATAAGTCATTTTGGTCAAAGTGTGATAGGTTCTAGTTTGGCTATCATACCCTCCTCAATGAGACAGTGCTAAGTAAGTCATCCACAGAGCTGTCCCCAAGCCCCAAGCCCCACCATCCTTCCTCCTTCTCTTCACATGTGGGAATGACTGTGAAGGGATTTATGTGGAGATGCCTTTGGGCTTCACAATCAGCACTGAAGTGAACATTCGCAAGGTAGGATTTGTCCAGTATTTCCAAAACTCACCAACCCTGACAGAATATGGCTTCTACTTATGGCTGAAGTTTATTTTAATTCTAAGAGTATAAGTGGAAAATGAATAGGAAAAGAGCCAAGATTTTTTTTTCTTTCTATTAGAGGTTTACAACTCTGATACTAATCAGTGTTTGATAAACAGAGATGGCAGTGGAAAAAGAATCAAATAATGGATGTAAAGTCCATCATTAACACACAACCATATAAAATTATTCAGCTTATCATCCTGTCCTAAAAGTGTCCAAGTAAACCGTGGGCTTGTGAGTAAAAGTGATTGTTGACAAGTAGTAGAAAACAATTAGGAAAGGCGCCTTTTTTTCCCCCTTTTCTTATTTGTCCATTAGTGAGTTGGAAACACTGTCAATGACATAACCCATAAACATTCCTCCAGATTCTTTACTAATATAACTCTGATTTTATTCATTACAACCATCTACTCAGCTCCAGCATCCCTCACAGCGAGGCATACCATTAGATGTTCAATGAGATGAATGGGAGTTTCTTAGGAAAACATTTTCTTTTCTAATAAAAAAGTTCAGGCATAGCTGACACCTGTCTTCCATTTCATACTTACTTTAAACATGCACATGATGTCTGATGTTGTGATAATGACATGGCATGAGAGTGACATCAACATGGTGAGCATAGCAAAACGAACAAGCTTATGCTCCAGATGACATCACTCTATGTCTGAAATCAACACCTGTGAACATCTACCTCTTATTTCTTCAGAAAAAATAAATAAGCAAAAGAAACAACCAAAACACTTCTTTGCCTCAGCCATAATTTTTCTGCTATCTGCAAGATAATACAAACTAAGTGAAAGATAAGATAAAACTCCTGACAATGGCATTGGACTTGAAATAGTCAATAATACAGTTCTGTAAAATGGCACATGGGTATGAATTTCAGTCCACAAGTTCAGGTGTGCAAAGAATATGATTGCCATTTTATTTCACCAGCAGAGTAAATAATTAACTCAGTTTTTCCCCAGTCAAGTTTATTGCACAGTGTCTGAGTCCTATGCTGTGGGTCAAGGAATAAGGGAAGCTCCCTGAGTTCTCATTCACATAGGTTGAATGGAAATGTCATTGTGCCCATCAACATGGCCACAAGTCCAGGGGGGTTCTGCTAATTCTTAAGCTCCTGAAGGTTCACAAATTGTTATGAGATTGTCTGAGATTCTATTTCCTCAGATTTATACCACAGTTGTTCTGTTTTAGGGTCTTGACCTCTCCCTGGTGGTGCTAAGAAGGAAGGTGTTTAATGCTAGTTCTCTCTTCCCATGTGAAATTCATGGAGCTCTACCAGCCTCCTGCTCTCCCTCTTTACTTTTTTCCGTCCTTTTTCCTCACTGTCCCAGGGAAGATGTTTCTAGTTGGTAGAAATCCTTCTCCTTTCCAGTTTCATCAAGGCACTCTCCCTATGTCTAGGCATCCCATTCTTCCTTCCTTGTACCTCATCCACAGAAACAAAACCCCTTCAGTTTTCCTAGCCAGTTAGTCATTAGCAATAAAGCCAAAGTATATAGTGCTCTTCTGGTTTCTATCCTTGCCTCATTCCTCCCCCGAGGTAATGCAGCATGGACTGAGCACACTGCCTGAATGGATAGCAGAACAGGAAGATATGGGGAGGAATTAAGCAATAACAACAACAAAAGGATTGTTATTTAATATATGGAGATATGGTAGGAGGTGGAGTGTGGGTACTACTTCCTAATGGTGCTGAGGATCTGGACATTTCTTTCTTTTTTTTTTTATATATATATTTTATTTATTTGACAGAGAGAAATCACAAGTAGGCAGAGAGGAAGGCAGAGAGAGAGGGGGGAAGCAGGCTCCCTGCTGAGCAGATAGCCCGATGCGGGGCTGGATCACAGGACCCTGGGATCATGACCTGAGCTGAAGACAGAGGCTTTAACCCACTGAGCCACACAGGCGCTCCGAGAATCTGGACATTTCTAAGCTGGTCCAAACAAACTCTAATTAAGCCAATCCCTGGGTAACCTGGATGGTTTTTATACCCAAGTTGGTCTATCATGCATCATTCAGGGCTATTGACAGGATGGTAGAGAATGTGAAGGAGAGGTTAAAAACCTTATTTAAGGAGTTAGGATAAGTAGGATGTGTTCTTCTAATTAGTTACCATTTTGTAAGTCAAAATATGTCCATCCTTATCTTAGACTCTTACGAGTAGGGGAGAGTGTTAAGAGTGGGGAGATTAAAAAAAACAGTGAATGACCCAGCCCGTGTTTTCATTTTTCAACTTCCATACAAAAATGAAACAGCTGGAAGAAAATACAAGACAACTTTTGATCATGTGTGGCAATTGATTTGCACTTATGTATGTGTGTGTGCATGTATGTGTGCACGTGTTTATACACACAAATTTAAATACTTTACAGTTCATAACTCATGCTATGTGGATCCAGATTCATCCCCATCTTTCCATCTTGAATGCCAACACTCTAAATTCAACCATGATTCTCTTACTTTAGTTGCTGCAACAACCTTCCTCCCTCAATATGATAATTTCTAGATTTAAATTCTAAGACACTCTCATCATACTGAAACCAGAACACTGTATTGAAAACACAGATCTGAAAATACCACCTGCCTATACAATTCTCTTCAAAAACATTCTCATAGCTCTTACAATGAAGTCTAAATGGCTTCAGGGGTCTGTAAGGCCATGCTCAGCACCCACCATCCGCACCATGCTGCATTCCATAGTTTTCACACAGCACCCTATTGGTCTTTCTAGGTGTCCCTAGGCTTCTGCAAGCCTCTCACTTGCTGTTTCCTCTTTTGCCATTTTAATCCTAATCATTTTCCCATCTCAGCTAGAAACTGACCTTACCTCAAGAAGAGGGTATTTTGTTGCCTCCCAGCATCCATCCCTCCTCCCTGCTACCCCAGATTCATACCTGATGAAGCACTGCTTTTGTATCAAGTGTCCACCTTGCTCCCATAGAGCCCATGTTCTCACTGGAGGACTCCCAAGCTCCTGATGCTGCCTGATCTTAAAACAGACATACTATCTGTCTTTCCAGTGAATGATAGGGGAAGCCAGGCTTAAGTCAATAATTCACAGGGTTCTCTGAGCCAAGGATATTGTTTGGGAGGGGGGCATTTTACTTAATTGGGAGCTAATGAAAATAATGTGAAGTTTCTGAAAGGTATCTGAGAATTTTTTTTCTTCCTTCTAAACAAATAGGCATAGAAAGACACGTTTTTCTTCCTATCCGTGTTCTGTGTAGGCATAAAGCTACAGACTGCCACAGTCGTTTACCCCTGTATAAGGATAATGCTGTCACCCAGAAGGGGAACAAACAGCTGAGAGTGGAAGGAAGAAATAGAAAAGCATCCATCGAGTTAGGCTAACCTTGAACTCAACCCATACTTTGGACTTCCAATTATAGGCTCCGTATTAGTTTCCCAGGGCTGCCGTAACAAATTACCACATACTGTGTAGCTTAACACAACAGAAAGAGTAAATTTCCCAGCTCAAGAGGCCAGAAGTCCTAAATCAAGGTGTCAGCCAGGTTGATTCCTTTTCAGGGCTCAATGGGAGAATCTGTTCCCTGCCTCCCCTGTTTCTGGGGGTTGCCTGCATCCTTGGTATTTGCTGGCTTGGAGTCGTCACCCTCCAGTCTCTGCTCCCATTTTCATGTGCTCTTCTTCACTTCATGTGTATCTCCTAGGGGTCTCTGTCTCCAAACATCCCCCTCCTTATAAGGACACCAATTATTAGATTTGAGGCCCACCCTCATCAGGCCTGATCTCCTTTTTACTTGTGTAACTTGACTACGTCTGCAAAAATCCTATTTCCAAAGAAGGTTTATAGATACGGGACTTAGGACTTCAACATATATTTTTCAGGGACACAATTAAATCCACATGAACCAGCAAATTTCTTATTTTTTAAAGAGTTATTTATTTATTTTAGAGAGGGACAGACTGTGTGTGTTGGGGGTGGGGAGGGACAGAGGAAGAGGGAGAGAGAGAATCCCAAGGAGGCCCCAGACCCAGCATGGAGCCCATCACGGGCTCGTTTCAGAATCCTGAGATTATGGTCTGGGCCGAAATCAAGACACAGTCACTGAAGCAGACTGAGCCACCCAGGTGCCTTTATTTATTTATGTATTTATTTTCTTAAGATTATTTATTTAGTTATTTGACAGAGAAAGATCACAAGTAGGCAGAGAGACAGGCAGAGAGGTGGGTGGGGGTAAGCAGGCTCCTTGCTGAGCAGAGAGCCCAATGCGGGGCTCCATCCCAGGACCCTGGGATCATGACCTAAGCCAAAAGCAGAGACTTTAACCCACTGAGCCACCCAGGTGCCCCTATTTTTTTTTTTTTTAAAAACACTTTCTATCATGGTTTATATTATTTTCTGCTAAAGGTATCCTATTCAGTACTCCTCCTTTTACCTTGCCTTTCAAATTTCGGGCACCCTTTCTTATATTCTTGCAAAATCTGGCTTACCCCATCCTTGAACTTCACTCATCATGCTCTGGTTGCTTCTGAATTATTTTTCATTAGTCCTTGCAGACAGTGAGCTAACTCCCTTTGCCTGTCTCAACACTTAGCAGGGAACCTCACACATATTTTGTGCTCTTTAAATATTTGTCAAATGAGTAAATTAAACAGAATTTAGAAACATATGAAAGTAGAATATATAAAAAAAGAATTTGGGAAATATATAAAAGATACTTTTAAATCATCCAAAATATTACTACCCATGTAAAAATACTGCAAACATATTTTTGTAAATCTTCTCAGCATTTTTATGTAAAGGTTTTTCATTCCATAATTATCATGCTGATATAAAATTGTGTGCCCTGCTTTCTTCACTTTATATAATAAACATTTTTCTATGTTATTACAGTCTTGACAAAATTTTTAAATAGTCATGCAAATTCCATTGACTGATTATACAAGAATGTACATGAACATTCCCTAAAGGTGGAACATTTGGTATAGTTTTGTCCTTTTTAAGATTTTCTTAAGTTTATCATTCTTTATACATAAATATTTTCCTAATATCTAAGGATATTTCCTTAGCATTAATATAAAACTTGGTTAAATTATCTCAAGGCCCTTGAAGGGATATAAGAATTCAGAGAAAGGAGAGGTCTGTTTTGTGAACTGGAAAAATCAGGGTGCACTTGCGTGGCTCAGGTGTTGAGTGTCTGCCTTCAGCTCAGGTCATGATTCTGGGGTCCTGGGATTGAACCCCACATCCAGCTCCCTGCTCAACGGGAAGAGCCTGCTTCTCCCTCTCCCACTCCCCCTGCTTGTGTTTCTTCTCTTGTAGTCTCTCTCTCTGTGTCAAATAAATAAATAAAATCTTAAAAAAAAAAAAAAAAAAGCAAAGGAAAGAAAAAAAGAAAAATCAGGAAGGTTCCCACAAAGCTAAAGGGAAATGAATCAGATTAGGAAGCAAGCAGACCAAGGACACTCAAGAAGAGTGAAGCAGAGAGAGTGGGAACCTGGCTTCCCTCCTCATAGCTTTATTTCTCGCTGTGGAATGGGACTCTCACTTGTCAGGGATGGTGTCAGAACTCTGGCTTTCTAGGTTTTGCCTGACTCCCCAAAAATCAAAAAAAAGACAAACTCAGGTGTAAGAAATAAGGGCAGAATGTACTATAATTTTCTATTTCTGGCATCCCTTCTTTGGATGCATTTACAATAACATACATATTTAGTTTGGTCTGGGGACATAATCACAAGTAACCTACAAATAAGCCATTGAAATGCCATCTTAGTTAAGGGGACTTTGGTGGGAAGAATTCATAGACATTGCCATAGACAGAATTCATAGACATAGCCTATATTCTCCTAATAAAGTTACTAAGTGGATTAAATACAGAACAATGGAGTTTGGGCTTTTGCTCAAAGGAAGAGTAGGAAACAAGACAAAAGCCTCACTTGATAGTATTATTTATTTCTAAACATTTAAAATGTTTGTATTTTCAGCTACACTGTCTGCTTTCCATCTGTAAACCAGTCATGGTTGGTAAGAACGGCTATAGAGGAAAGATTTTAGTACTAAAGAGTGACAAGTGGTTCTAGTCTGAGCTCTGCCACTTCTCTGCTGTGTGATTTAGAACAAAATGTATGGCAGGTTTTATCCTTCAGGATTTGGCTCCTCCATTCATAGACTGAAATGATTGGACATGATAATTCTTTAAATGCACTGCCCTCCAAGAATCTTTGATTCCAAGCATGCATGATGTAAAGCTAGACAAGTTTAAATTTGTTGAATATTGATTCTATCTTGGCAGTAAGTTAATAAACCATAGCCCAAAGAGTTAATTTTGAAGAGTAAGCTTGCATTCAATTCACTGAAGTAGCCTGGGTTGTTGGCAGTTAGATAAATGAAAGTTGAAATTGTTTACGAGAAAAAATCCAACATCCTTGAAAGTTTTCCATGGTTTGTCCTAAGGAAAACAAAAAAAAAAAAAACAAAACAAAACAAAAAAACTTTCTGAAATCCATAGATTTTTCTGTAATGGAAACAGTTTGGCCCCAACTGTACATGATCTCATTGCATCTGTAAGAAGTAAAATGTTAAGGAAGGTTTTGCAAAAATTTCTTATGAATAACGTAAAAATTAAAAGGCACCTGGCATCATGGCAACTGAGAACAAAAAGGAAAGAAATGACATTTTTATTAATAAATTCCTCCCCCTCATTCATACATAGTCTGAGCTCTACTGATATTACTGTGCTGAACTGAGGTATTTTACCATGAAATTTTTGTTCTGCCTCTAAGACTTTAAGGGAAAATGGACTCCAACATTATTACTGTTCTAAAAAAGAAGACACCAGGAGTGAGGTTGCTATATTTCCAAGAGTGTGCATTGGCAGATGGCTTGCTATGTTTATGTTGCCACTTATTTTTAGTTCTTTTTTCTTCAGTCTTTCAGTGAAATCTAGAGAACTGACTATTACAAATAAGCTTAACATATCTGAGAGAATGATGCTACTAACACTGCCCAGATATTATGGGCCCTGAGTACATAAATGGCATCCAACACTACCAAAATGTCAGAAATTATTTTAGATATCTGCTTATGACTTAGCACCCTGGAAATGCTAAGACTTGTTCTACAGGCCATCAGGTAGACTCTATATTTTTTATTAAGAACTTACTGGCTGGTGGGGGAAAAAATTAGATATCAGCAGTTAACTGTCCTTTAATTCCTATTGTTCAGCCAGATGCCATACTGTATTTTGTGACTAACCCCAATTCTGTCCCCTCCCCTTGTGCTGCAAAGCTTTATGTATTAGTGAGATAAACAGTGGCAAGACCAGCCTTTGGAGGAAATTGGGAGATCTGAATTATAATTGCAAAATGACTACTTACAAGTAGTTAGCAAATTCTCAATGTTTTTGGAGCTCAGTCTTCTGATCAGCAAAATGGGGATACTGATAATCTCACATGGTCTCTGTGAGGCTTAATCGAAGCAATGCATGTGTAAGATCCAGCACAAGGTCATCAGCATATCCAGGAAGCAAAGCCATGTCTGAGACCCCGCCCAAGGCTTTCTCCTCTCTCCTTCATCGTAATGTCTGAAGTTCAGCAAACTGTCACAAGCAAGGTCACATGAACAATGATGATCATAAACAGGACAAATTCAGTGAGAGATCTTTGAGTTCGTTGATTTGTGACTTAATCTTATCAATATAATTGGGGCAGAAATGCAGTTCATTGGAATGAAATTAGACATATTTCAATAATGGGACCTGGGACTGGATCTACACATTAGTAGGTAGGGAATAGCCAACCAAGGAAATGAACTATAATGGATGGACAATGGAATAGTTGCTAACCACTCTCCTCTCGTGGCAGTCTGGATTCCTCTCTCATTTACACTGGAATTGCATCATACCAGCTTGCTATAGACTAGCCTATCTTCAACACTATAAAAATCAAGTAAAAAACTAAAAAGCAGAGCAAAGCAAACATTCAAAGCAAAGTATAACCAACATCCCCCCCCCCCCAGCCACTACCTACTTTCTCATTTCCTCTTTATAACAAAATCCCCCAACGGTATTATAAATACTCACTATTTTGCTTCCTCATCTTTTGCCTTCAATTAATATTTTATCCCAAACAGTTTAACAAAACAAGGCAGAGTCCATCAAAGTGGGGAGGACATAGCCAGGATGTGATAAAAATCCTCAGACTTCAATATTGAAACAAGATGTACGGGGGAAATGTTCGGGTTCCAACTAAATGATTTGTTTGTTATTAGGAAAAGTGGACAAGTATCCTGGAACACTGACCTTCTATTTACTTTTAATACTTTTGGGTATAAGATTTCTAAATATAAGAAACTCTACCTAATAATATTTGAAAGAAAAGTTGTTGTAAAATCCACATGTAATGTACTGCATGCCTGTCTTCTGTAGCATGATTCAAGCTAATAATCCCCAAATCAATGGATGCTTCTCCGATGATTTCCCTCCTCCCGATAATGCAATCCTAGTCCAATAAACAACAGGAGGAAACATGACAATTAGTCATGCCTATGTTCACTATACTATGAATTCTATATCAAATAATAAGAGTTGATCAATTTGATGAAATTAGTATAAATTAGCTTTTCTAGAAACCTGTGTTTTAACCAAGGGAAATCAGGATACTGGAGCTAAATGCTCACTTGGCAGAGATTTTCCTCTGGGTTCAAGACCAAACTCAATTCAAAAGTGTCTCATTTCCTCACAATTGATTCTAGTGCCATCGTCCCTAGCTGTTCAAACCAGTCTAGTTGTCTAGAAAAAGAAGGGGGTAGGTAGGATCCGCCAGATAAACAGCTCTGCCTATTGCAAAATATCTCACTTTTAAATCATGAAAATTCTAGGGATAATGAAAGTGTTAGGAAGTCTTAAAAATGCAGGTCAGGTGGATGATAAGGGAGTAGTTGAAAAAACTGTGACATTATTTGCTGTTCATATTTAAGATCAGATATGTAAAATCATGTGGCCTGTATTTGAAAGGATGCAGGGCTCTGTTTGCATTTTGAATGGCTTGGACCCATAAGCACAGCACTAAGCCTAGAAGGAAGCCATCCAACTGCCACTTACATTCAGTCAGAGATATCTGAGGTGGAGACAAGCACTTAGGTTTGAGGACATGCTTCAAAACCATACCACGAGCTGCTTATGTGTCTCTTCCCGGAGCATGCCCACTCTCCCCTCCGAATAAGGTATGGGAGGAAGATTCCATCAAGCATGAGGCTCAGGACAAACTGTAGGTTCCGAGACCAGACATAGTTTTTTGTCAGATAATTTTGGTCTTAAAGGTAGGAGCCAAAGGGTTCAAATCGTTTCCTTGAACTTTCCCACACGATTTACAAAGCTTTCCTAATTGGGGTTTTAAAATCATAGAATCTCCGTGCTGACTTCCAGTCTCCCTCTCTGTAGAGCTGTTATGGGAATAAGAAGTAGCCTGTGACTTCCCTGAATGCCGCAGCTAGAAGGCCACTCCTTCTCTTCATCTGAGACCTGAAAGCCATGAGGAGCTTCCAGGTGAGGCTAGCTGGTGCTGGCAAGTGACCAACAATGATCAGGTTATGACGGCAAAACTTTGCATAGATGAGGACAATCCTTTGCCTCCCAATTTCCTGAAACTTTTCCCTATTTTTTTCTTGCACTTAGTAACACCTATTTTAGTATGACCCAAGATTATTTCCAGTGTCAAATATACACCTTTTGAAATATTAGAGTTCTTTCTGGAGCCTCTAAGAGTAGAACAATGTGCGAAACATCACCTATGATAGAACATTTTGGACTTCGTGATGTAGAAGAAGCCTTAAGAGAGAGAGCGCCACAGTTAGGTTTCTTCCTTTCTGCTGACTAGATTGTGTCCTCCCAAGATTCATGGTGAAGCCCTAATACTCAGTGTGATTGCATTAAAGGATGAGGCCTATAAGGAGATATCTGAGGTTAAATGAGATCATAGGCCCTGATCCACTAGGATCATTGTCCTTGTAAGAAGAGACATTAGACCTTTTGCTCCCTCTCTCTGCCTTGTGAGGACAGGGCCAGAAAGGGCCATCTGGAAGCCAGGGGAAGAGCCCTCAGCAGACACCGAATAGGCCTTTGCCCTGATCTTTGACTCTGCAGCCTCCAGATCTGTGAGAAAATAAATGTCTGTGATAGAAGCCTCCCAGTCTGCGGTAGTTTGCTATGGGGACCTGGACAGACCACATATTCTCTCTCAACCTTCACTGTCAGTTGCCAAATATTATTTTTGCTGGTTAACACCTTCACTAGTATTTGCATAAATTTATGTAATTGCTCATTAATTGGCATCCTCTTAAGTTTCTGCTTCCAATCTGTGACCAGCATCTGCTCTAATCTCTATCTCTTGTCAAATTCAGGCCCTTAGTTTCCCAGACACCTTGACTTAAAGATACCGAGACAGGCCTGTAAAGTCTGATTGTCATCAGATTTTAATTAATTTTTCAAACAAATATGTAAGGCCCTCTATTTATTGAAGAATTATAATAGTCTGCATAGCCTGAAGAAATATTTAGGTTTTCTTTTTTAAGGATTTGTCCATTTATTTATTTATTTATTAGAAAGAGAGAGTGTGTGCCCAAGCTGAGGGAGTGGCAGAGAGAAAAAGAGAGAATCCCAATTAGACTCTGCACCTGATGCAGGGCTCGATTCCAACACCCTGAGATCATGACCTGAGCTGAAACCAAGAGTTGGGTGCTTAACTGACTGAGCTACTCAGTGCCCCAACCTGTAGAAATATTTGAGTTCATTAAATTAGACATACAAAGTTTGCCCCATCTTTCTTCAGCCTTCCTTTCCATGTGGCCAGTATATCTCTATCCCACAACCACAGACTACAACGTAGTAAAATCTGCTGTCTTAAGCTCATTCCTTTGGTCAATTGTCCCTTCAGTGTTGATGTTCTTGGCATCACAATAGATATACTATCTATATTGTTTCTCTTTTCAGCTTAATTTTAAAATTTTGGAGAAAAGGGCCCCTCAACCTTAAACAGATATACAAATAGAGATAATCCACAAATAGTCATAGTGCAGGGAACCCATATATGAGACACATATACACATACTGCTGTATAAAAGAACACCCAGTTAAATTGGAAAGGAGACAAAGAAGAAAAGGAGGAGGAGCTAGAAGAGGAGAAGAAAAAGAAGAAGAAAATGAAGGAGAAGAAAGAGGAGGAGGTGGGAGAAGAGGAGAGTGGAACAAGATAGAGGAAGAGGGAGAGGAGGAAGCATAGAAAGAGATGGGGAAGGAAGAGAGAAGTACATATGGGAGGAGGTAGATGGGGAAAGTATTTAGGTCAGAAAAAAAAGACAACCTTAACAGACCAAGGATTTTTACTAATTACTCATGAAGATTTAGAAATACTATGAAAACAACATGGGAAAATCAGACTATTATTGCATCATTAGCTTAAAGGTAGTTATAGCAAAACTGTTATATAATTCACACTTCAAAATATTGTTTTAAGTCATTCTGGGGAAAAAAAAAATCTTATGAAGTAATAGATCAAACAAAAACAAAACAAAAGACTTCTAGCTATTATTGTTGGTAGATTTGGAGGCCCAAAGAAACCATGCATGACAACCGCAACAAAGATGCTGACACCCTCAGTGGGCAGACCAAAGAGAAAACTTATTTTATATAGGCCTGGATTGTTCTTATAACAAGGGACTGTGGAAGAAGCTCCCTTCTTATCCCACTAGGTTAGTGGCGCATTTTCTCATCACCACAACACAGCCTAAAGCTGTGGATTTGGAGTCACCTTGCAAGCAGTTTACAGGTGAGGGTAAAGAGAACACATTCTTAATCTGCCGAACTTTTCGAAGTGCTAGTATCCAGTCAACACCAGGACCAGGAGGAGGCAACCAGGAGACTCTGGCCATCAGAAGGGAAAAAGGGATCTTTAAGGTAGCCACCATTCATTTTTTTCTAGAAAACAGAATTCTATGACAATCTTACTGTTTTTGCTATTGTAGTGTATAGGTGTGGGCTTTCATTGTTTTCCTTTCTCACAGTGTGAAGTTCAGTGAGATGCAGATAGAGTTTTTGTTTGTTTTATCTTTTTTGAGTGCCCTACTTAACCAAAAAAAGCAAAATGGTTACTCTGTCAAATCATTTAATTTCATATACCAATGATCAATTTTTCTTCTTCTCCCATGAAGCTGTATGTTAGTATCTCTCATGGTGACCACAAAAGCCAGGCATCTACATTCAGGGATGCAGACAGCAAACATTTCATGGTTTGCCAGTGTCATTTCAGATGATGATGGCGTTTGATAAAATTTTCCAATAATTTGACAATTGCCTTTTATAATTAAATCTAACCAATATGGAATATGAATTCTTAATCAGACTTATGACCTTACTATTATTATAATGGAAATAGTTTCAACCACTTCCAGCTAATGAAATCAGTCTTATCCCTTTGACAATTTCCTACATCTGCATCCATAACCTCAAGCCTGGACAGCATCCTCTATGCAGCAAACACACTTACTATTGGAAAGAAATTCACTTTAGTTGTACATCTGATTTTAATCGGCCAGGCATCTGCGGAGGACAAACTTAGCACTGATCATTGAAGAGAAGGGTATGTTCAACCATTTATAGGCAAAGTGGAAGGAACAAACAGATCACCTCCCCCATGTGAGATAAGGAAACTTTATGATATATTAACATATAAAATGAATTATAGCAGAACCCAATAATCTTTCCCAAATGATTGATTGCATATTTTGATTAAAACTAGCATGTCTGTGTTGGGCAACATTCTGAGCTGTTTCACCAACATTTTTTTCTTGGAATAAAATCCAGTGAAAGAAAGAACCATGAGAAACTGTGGACTCTGAGAAACAAACTGAGGGTTTTAGAAAGGAGGGGGCTGGGGGGTTGGGTGAACCTGGTGGTGGGTATTAAGGAGGGCATGTATTGCATGGAGCAGTGCGTGTGGTACATAAATAATGAATCTTGGAACACTGAAAAAATAAAATTAAATTAAAAAAAAAAAGTACTGTATCTCTCTCCTTTGGAGTAAATCATATCTACCTCTTATTGTGACCAATAGCCATTGTGTGAATGACAGAATTCTTTCTACCTTGGCTGCCATCCATACCTATAGTTAAAGCGGGCTGTCATACAGGAGATATTTTCAAGGTGGCCCAAAGGCCTTCCCTGGTTTAAAAATAATAATAATTTTCTCACTATCAAGGTGACCAAAATGTTACTTTCCACCCAGCAGACCATTCGTTCTTCATTCATTCATTAAACAATAGTAAGAACCTAGTATATGCCAAGTCCATCTAGGATTAAAAAAAAAAAAAGACAGAAAACAAAAAGAAAACAAAAAAACAGAGACAAAAATAGATGATTCAGCACTTTATTGTTTCAGGTTAAAAAAATACTCTTTTTTTTAAGATTTTAATTGTCTATTTACTTGAGAAAGAGAGAGACAGAGAGAGAGCACAAGCAGAGTCAGTGGCAGAGGGAGAGGGAAAGGCAGACTTGCTGCTTAGCAATGAGCCTAACTTGGGGCTTAGTCCCAGAACCTGAGACAAAAGCAGACACTTAACCAATTGAGCCATGCAGGTGCCCCCAAAACATCATATTCTAATAGTAATTGGAATATCTACATTTTAGCCCTGATTATGTTTTAAACTAGCCATGGAACACTAAGTTTCAGTGTATATAAAGAATACATGTGTTCTGAGGAATCCATATATAGATAGATAGATAGATAGATAGATGAATAGATGACATCTCTCTGTCTATCTAAAAAGCCCTAATGTTGCCCTATTGTTCTATAATTCATACATTATATGAATAGGAAGAATAAGTAGAACTCCTTCAGAGTGCAAAAAAACAGATTTTGCTTCTCAACTTTATTTTAAATGGAAATAGTTCAGGATAGTATTTAGTTGTCTTGAGATCAATTCTTATCTTGCAGTGTTGTGGGAATTTATTGTGATATGTAAAGCATCAGTGTCCAATGGAGTGCCTGTCACCTCATTTTGTCATCACCTTATGGCCCCTCACCCTCCCACATGCACATGTACACACATGCCTTACCCATCTCCTCCTTACAGTTAAGTGAGGTCACTTCACAGATAAGAGTCAAGATGGTACACATATGCACATATGCTTTGTTGAAGTGAACTGAGATAGATTCAGGGGAATCTTTGGACCATGAAGGTGGGATTGGCCAAGGAAGGTCTGGTGACTCTGAGCAGCCAAGGATCATACCAAGTTAAGACAGAGTCCAGATATGGGGAGAGAAAGAAATGGAGCTTGCAAGATTTGTCAAAAGCACATCCTGTATTTTTGCAACTTATTTCACTTAATCAATGAGTGCACATTTATTATCTTTCTTATGCCCACTGATCTTCTAGGCATTAGAAGTGAAGAATGCAAAACAATTCCTAAAGAAATTTTAATTATATAATTTGACATTTCCCTCATGACTAACAATGGGTTTTATAGTCTTCATTTACAGCTCATCATGCATATGGAAAAAAAAAACAAGTTTTCTTATGTCTATGTAAGCATTGGATAAAGTTGCCATTGTAACAAATTTTGTACACAGAAGAGTTCTACATGTATGAATGAGATTATAGATGTGAATATATACACAGACACATACATACATACACTTATTTTTACATTTTTATCAAGATATATCTTACATAGTAAAGTGTACTAGTATTAAACTTACCTCTTGATAATTTTTTACATTTGTAAACTCTGCATAGTCATTCAGACCAAGATGTAAAGTATTTCTAATTCATAACAGAATTTTGTCTCTTAGTTGTCTTTACTATTTCTCAATTTTAGGGAGGGCAACTTGACTCTTAGCCTTCCATGTTCTTCTGTAATAACAAAAATTAAAAACCCCTGAAATATTTAAAAAAATCTCTTTTGCTTAACAACATGAAAGAGGAAACTGTAGAAAACTCTATGTTCTATTCAAGCTCAGTTATTCAGAATTTCTAACAGTGGCATTTCTAAAAATAGTAGAATAAAATTCTCGAGTTTAAACCAAAATCTGCCATTTATTGCCTATGGCCCTAGACAAGTATCATTTTTTTGTATCTCAGTTTCATACTCTGTAAAATAATGAAATAATAATCCTTAGGCTATATACCTTACAGGAAAATTGTAATGAACAAATAATAAAATTCATATGATAATCCATTTTAAATTGCAAAGGATTATAAAAAACAGTATTACCTGTTTTCTCAGACAAACTGGTTTGGAACATTTCAAATTTAATAAATCAGTCTGATTTATTCCCAAAGGAAATGGTTTCTATCTCTTGATTGGGAAACTATTGAAGTTTTTTCTAATAATCAACTGTTTATACTTCATTTGCTCTTATTCAGTTTCATCCTGTTAACAAATATCTTCCTTCTAAATTCTTTCCCCTTGGGTATTTATGCTTTCCTGGCTTTTCTGCCACAGCTGTGATTATCTGTGATACATTAGAAGGAAATTTTACTGAAGTAATAAGACCATGATTATTGAGCTTCATTCAGAAGTGTCTCTCAAAAAGAACTAGTAAGCAGTTTGCAATATATAGATGAATGTCCTGTGAAATGAAAAGTTGATTGTAAAAATCACTCATTCTTTCAAACTTAAAACTTTTAAATAAGACACACTTATGAAAAATATTCTTTGATACAAATGCCATTTATGGTGATTTAATGCAAATCTCTATTTGAATCCATATATATTTATCTCCCATGGACAATTTTTAGACTTTATTTTCCAAAAAACATACATATGTTTGGGACTAAACTTTTCAGATAGTGTAAGGGTGCCTTTAAAAAAATCTGCTAAAGAACATAGGCAATAACCTTTTTGACACTGGCCACAGCAACTTCTTTCAAGATATGTCTCCAAAGGCAAAGGAAACAAAAAAAAGAATGAACTTTTGGGACTTCATCAAGATAAAAACTTCTGCACAGCAAAGGAAACAGTCAACAACACAAAGAGGAAACCCACAGAATAGGAGAAGGTATTAGTAAATTACATTACAAAGGGTTGATATCCAAGATCTATAAAGAACTTCTCAAACCCAACACACAAAAAACAGATAATCAAGTAAAAAAATAGGCAGAAAACATGAACAGACACTTCTCAAAAGAAGACATACAAATGGCTAACAGACACATGAGAAAACATTCATCATCATTAGCCATCAGGGAAATTAAAATCAAAATCACATTGAGATACCACCTTCCGCCAGTTAGAATGGCCAAAATGGACAAGACAAGAAACTTGTGGAGAAAGGGGAACCCTCTTACACTGTTGGTGGGAATGCAAGTTGGTGCAGCCACTTCAAGAAAACAGTGTGGTGGGGTGCCTGGGTGGCTCAGTGGGTTAAGCCTCTGCCTTCAGCTCTGGTCATGATCCCAGGGTTCTGGGATCGAGCCCCGCATCGGGCTCTCTGCTCGGTGGGGAGCCTGCTTCCCTTCCTCTCTCTGCTGCCTCTCTGCCTACTTGTGATCTCTCTCTGTCAAATAAATAAAATTTAAAAGAAAAAAAAAAGAAAACAGTGTAGAATTTCCTCAAAAAATTAAAAATAGAGCTACACTATGACCCAACAATTGCACTACTGGATATTTACCCCAAAGATACAGAGGTAGTGAAAAGAAGGGCCATATGCACCCAAGTGTTCATAGAAGCAATGTCCACAATAGCCAAACTGTGGAAAAAGCCAAAATGCCTTTCAACAGGGAAATGGATTAAGAAGATGTGGTCCATCTACACAATGGACTATTACTCAGCCATCAGAAAGGATAACTACTTTTGCATCAACATGAATGGGACTGGAGGAGATTATAACATAATAATAAAAAAAAAACAAATCTACTGACTAGGGTGGATAAAATGCCTATGTACTGAAAATTTGAAGAATCAATATCCAAATCAAATTATCTTATTCTTAATAGAATATTTCTTTTTATTTTCTGAAAGAAAGATGAACAGAAGGTAGAAAGGTGTGTTATTCCGGAAGTCCAGCTACTTCAGATAGCAAAGGTTTATTTTCGTATTCTAAAGCAAACAAAAATAGGCCTGGTGCCACTCATCCCTAATACTTCAGTGAAAATTCTCTATGCACATTATTTCTCTGGGAAATCCAGATGTGCTGAATTATTTGGCCAATGTAACATTTGAAAGAAGCCTAAAGAAAAACAATAAAAAAGGGGAAGGCTTTATAAACATTGAGTGCTATCAAAGGAGAAATTCTCTAGACGGAAGTGTAGGGTAACCCAAGTCGAAGTGTTAACACTGCCACTTACGACCTATAAAAAATCGACAACATGACTGGACCTTGAGTGCATTACGTTAAGCAAGATAAGCCAGATGGAGAAAGACAAGTACTGTATGATATAACTTATATGTGGAATCTAAAAATAAAATCAAACATAAAAGAAAACCCACCCAAATCCCAAAAAAAACTGAGAATAAAACTGGTTTCTAGAGGGTGGGGGAGGGAGTATAAGATTGATGGTGTTTGAGAGTACAGACTTGTGGGGCTCTTGGGTGGCTCAGTCAGTTAGGCCTACAACTCTTGATTTCAGCTCAGGTCATGATCTCAGGGTCTTGATATCAAGCCATGTGTTAGGCTCGATGATGGGTGTGGAGCCTGTTTAAGATTAGCTTTCTCCCTCCCTCTCCCTCTACCCCTCTTCTCTTCACTCGTGCTTTCTCCTTCGCTCTCAAAAAAAAAAAAAAAGTGCAAACTTGTAATGAGAACTAAAATAGCCATAGAGATTTAATGTACAGTTTATTCAACACAGACAATAATATGTATTATAAGTATATAATGTGATAATGTGGAACTAAAATACAAACCTCAGCCCAAAGATCAATTTAGGCGTATAAGCATCCTCTTGAAAAATAACATCTGAATGGCCTTTTGGGGACCCAAGATCTAGTTTCAACAACTATTTCACAGGTACATTGTCTTTAACCTGAGCCTATTCATATGTACATTACCTCCCTGAACTCTGAAGCTATTTGCACTTGTGACCCACTGTAATAATTTGTCAATTGTTTAAAAATAATTTATCAATTATTACAAAAGAATAGAGGAAGAAGCAGCTTATTCTTATTGAGCCTCAATTTTCTCATCTGTAAAATGACGGTGGCTATATAAGCCTCATGAATTTCATCTGAAGATTATCTTAGTTTGGGTTTCCTAAATGCAAAGGCTGAGAAGCAGATTCTTCTTTTTTTTTTTTTTTTTTTAAGATTTTATTCATTTATTTGACACAGAGAGAGAGAGCACAAGCAGGGGGATTGGCAGGCAGAGGGAGAGGGAGAAGAAGGTTCCCTGCTGAGTCCCATTTAGGGACTCAGTCCCAGGACCCTGGGATCATGACTTGAGCTGAAGGCAGATGCTTAACCAACAGAACCACACAGATGCCCCCTCACAAGCAGGTTCTTACTAGTCTTCACAGAGAGAATGCTCTCAGGAAAAAGGAAACGTAAAGTATGGATAAAACGGAAAAATAAGCTAAGTGAGGATGTGGTTTCAGTTAGAGACCAGCTTCACCTTGGCCTGATCCCATGGAAAGTTTAAGGAGCAAGAAATAGATAGAGCTGGTCCCGCTTTGAGGCAAGGTAGCTAGCTACCATAACTCTTGTCAGTCAGTCAGTGGGTCAGTCAGTCCTGGGCTGTAGATGGGATGAGGAGTGGGAGTGAACAATGGATATAGAACCTCCTGGATGAAGTGGCTTCCATTTGATGGACGGCTCTCTCTACTAGTCATCGGCTGCTAATCTCTGTAAGGGGAAGAGGTACTTCAGCCAGTAAAGGGAATCAGTGTCCACTTTAAGAAATAGATTCAGTGATACACATGAAGCATAAATACAGTATTTGGGAGACAGGAAATTCTCAATCAATATTTTTATAAAATAACAAACGAGTTAGTGTGGCTGCGAGAAACAGTGGTCAGTGAGAATTATGATGACTAAAAGTTTGTTCCTTATTCTGAATGTGAGGGGTCAGGATAGCCAAATTTTGAACAGAAGAGTGATATATTTGGATGTTAAGGAAGAAAATTCCAAGTGACTATATGGAGAGATGTTTGAAGAAGTCTGTACTAGGGGAGGGAGAATGATTAAAACACTGTACAGAAGCATATCATGGATATGATATGAGTCTAAACTAAGGTGGTAACAAAATTGCAAAAAAATAGAAGGGTAACACACCAAAGTTTGAAAGGGCTATTTCCCAAAACAACCAATTTATTACATATTAGGGCAAGAGGTGGCAAAGAATATAATTGATAATTTCAATAATATGAAATAGCTTCCAGTAGCCACTCTAGATGGGGGAATAATTTTTTAACTATTATAATGTAACCTTATAACAATAATTTCATTTGTCTCATTTTTTATCAATATCTATTTCATACATAAAGGTATATAGTCAATTGCATGTTGGAAAACAGTAAAGGGTATGCCTATTCCCCAAACTGAGAGAACTTATGACTGTCAATTTTACAAATAACCAATGCATTTGACCAGATGATTAGCTTCATTTTTTTAATATTCAGTGAATTCTTTGACCTATTGATTAAGCACATCATTCTCTGATATGATAAAATATATGTTCAATATAACTATCTAGGCAATGGTAATTATAATGAAAGGTTTTGTTTGTGAACATTAATAAATCTATAATCATAATTTCTGGAATCACGATTTAAGACCCTCATCCCTGACTTCTCACATTTGCTATTTTTCTCCTACTACTATGGAATATTCAGGACTTAGATCTCTTCCCATTCATCATAGTATCTTGTCAAGGTATCCTACTCTCACTTACTTTACTTGGTCCTAGTAGTTCTTTAACCTTGAATCTAAAATGCACTTTTTAGAACCAGGTGTGTCCCCTGCAACATCTAAGATTTGATATGAATCTTTGAACACCTACGAATTTTAGATATGAGATTTCCTTTGATCATTCTCTGTGTGAGATATTTGATGTTGGCTTTATCTTCTGACTGAAGACTAAGTGGGGAGCTCAGTCTTTACAGTGCTTTGGTAATCTGAAGTCTTTAAAAAGGGGGGAAAATGCTTTCTTGCTTGTACCACATGTAATCTAACTCAAAATGAAAAGTAGCAGACACTGTTCTAAAAAAGAATTGTTTCATCTGATTTGAAATCTGTTTCATAAGTTACTAAGGCATGGGGTGTTAATTTAGTAGTGTTATTTTAATATGTTACAATATAAAATTAGATCAAATGAAATGTTCAGTTCTTTTGTTAATATGGTATTGGTTTAAATTTGTGGTATTTTTTTCTCTTATTGACAGCAGTAAAAAAAAAAAAAAAACATATTTTAATTATAGGATGAATAATACTTACCGGTATCAACTGCATTTGTCAACTAACGTTGTTCACATTTCTATAGCTGGTTCTCAAAACGACCTGTTTTGCAATGCTTATGAAATTCAAGTCATATAGACCTTCAATTCATAAAAGATTTACTGGACAATGCTATGTCTCAGAAGCTATGCTAGGTGTAACTGAGATGCTAATATGGATGAAAACTTAATCTGCCCTTAGGCATCTTAAAATTTATTAGGGTAAAAAATACACAGACAGACCTGAACACAGAGAGTGCTTTGAGAATTAATCCAATTATCATTATCTTTCAGTAGAGGGGAGGCTTGAGGAAATGTTTATTACATAGAAGTAATAGGGCTTTCAAGTAAGGTTAAAAAGGTAGAGATGGAATAATAGAGCAAATAAGGGGAAAATATGAGCATAGATATGATTAAAATTATAAAAAATAAACAAAAGTTTAAAAAATGGTTTAAACCTTTCATTTGGAATTTTATTTTGAAGGAAAAGTGACAAAATCTTATTTCTAAGTGTGGGGAAAATACGACATTTTAGAAACATATCTATTTGATGTTGTTATGTCAAAATACCTAAACAGTTAAATAAAGTTTTATTTATTACTTGGATATTTGTTTGCCTGCAAACACAACTTTAACCATTAACTTAATAAACTTCATGGCTATAATGGTAGTAATATTTTTATTATATTCTCCAACCTTTTTATTCTCTGCTTAAAATGATACTGAAATCTAAAAAAGAATATTCATTAATCCAACAATGGAAGGATAATACTCATTATTTCATGATATAAACATTGTAGTTACCCTTATTACATGTAACTCCAAATTGTGTGGGTGTGTGGGTGTGTGGGTGTGTGTATGTGCATGCACACACACACGCACAAAATGGTGATTTTATTAAAGGACGGGTTTTACAGTATTTTTTTCTCTGTCAGAGCCTGTGGTTATTGGTCACACTGCTTCAAAGAATGAAGAGGTAGACCAGACAGAGGGGTGGGCAGCAAAGCAAGGTTTATTGGGCCATAGCAAAGTGATAGTATAAAGCTCCTGAAGAGGGAGGGAACCTGAGAAGGTTGCCCACATGTAACTCCAACTTTAAGATAACATATTAAAAACACTTGAATAAAAACTCACTATCTTTGTAAAATAGCATTGCTTGATTATGAAACAATTGACAAGCAAGAATGAAGGCATATTTGCATGGCAAGAATAATGAGAAATTATAAATCTATTATTTTTTTTAAATATTTTATTTACTTATTTGGCAGACAGATCACAAATAGGCAGAGAGGCAGGCAGAGGGGCAGGTGGGGGGGGGGGGAAGCAGGCTCCCTGCTGAGCAGAGAGGCTGATATGGGGCTTGATCCCAGGACCCTGAGATCACGACCCGAGCCGAAGGCAGAGGCTTTAACCCACCGGGCCACCCAGGTGCCCCTATAAATCTATTATTATTCCAAACCTAAATATTTTCTTTCTCTGCAATATATATGAGCTTTATGATTTTCTACTATTTTGATATATGGAGAAATTTACTTAACAATAATGCCAGAGATATGGCCATACATATAGAACCATGTACTCCAATGGCAAGACTAGATGATATTGATAACAACAAAAACAACACATTTTCCTTTGGCTCTGTCTTTGTGAATGTATCTTACTCATTAGCTATCATAAACTTTGTTAAGGCCAAGCTAATAAGTACTCCACATTAAGGATATGCAAAATTATTTATTAAAAAATCTATTTTGTGATAGGCACTATTCTGGGTATTCAGAATAGAATATGCACAAATTCTACAAATTCTTCCCCCATCAAAGTGGAGAAAGATAAAAAAAAAAATACATAAGTAAAAAAATAACCAAAAAAAAGTCAGTTAATGGCAAAAGTTATGATCAAGATAAAATACGGGCCTTCAAATAGGCCAGTTAGTGGAAGTGACATTTGAGTTCAGTTGTAAAGTATGAAAGAGAACCAGTCATTTTAGGAGTGGAGGTTGGAGGCAGGATAGGGAGGGAGGGGTTTGCCAAAAGATGTGACAGTAAGTGGAAACTGAACTCTGGGGATTTGTAGAAACAGAGAGAAGAGCAGTTTGGTGGGAATCATGAAGCAGAGAAATGTTTGTATTCACGTTAGAACTTCTAGGAAATAGGAAGAAAATTGGAATTTCTTCTAATGTCATTGCGAAGGTATTTAAAGAATAGAAGCCAAGCAGTCATGTGATACATATTAGTAGTAATATGGTACATAGCAGGTACTCAATTTAACTTTGCTGGGAAAAAAAAAAAAAAAAAGAAAGATACAATTAAACTTTCCTGTTTATGTTTCATGTTATGTTGGTGCTTTATTTTATATTTTAAGTAACTGTTGAAGTGAACTCTACCTGTGAATATAGTAAGTGTGATTTGACCAGTTGTTTTCCATACTAACATCTGGTCAGGATTCTCATTTCATGGAATAATTGATCTGAAATGAAAACAATTCTTATTAGCATCCAATTATAAGGTGGAGTCCCTTAAGTATTCACATTAGTGTCTTAACATATTTTTTTTTAAATTTCATTTTTTTTGAAAGATGATTGCTACTATATATGGGTATCATAATTTCTGAAGTGTTGATCAAAGAATTTCAAAGTCTGGAGATGGTTAACCTGTCCATGGCACAAAGGCAACTGAAAGAAACTAGACATTTTATTTATTACATTTGAATTGAAGAAATATAATAAGTGACTTTGTCTCCTTTAAATTCTTCTATTGTACTATTTTTTAACAACAATAGAAACTAAGAAATGAATTTTATGCTGTAGAGAGATGGCAGGCTCAGGATTTCATTCAAATAATAAAATGATATACCAAATCCAAAACACTGTGTTAATAGAGTTCATAGAAAATATGTCTGCTTTATTGATTTATGTTACATTTGGTTTTCCTTCCCTTGGTGAAGTCATCCTCATTTCTTACCCAAGGTAGTTTATGCCTTGCCATTCCAATATACTAAATTCACCTCTTAGATTCTGCAGATCTAATTCCAATATGGATATTTGGAAGACTTTGACGATAATCATTTCCAGAGTACCTAAGAAATTGTGATGGCCACAGCATGTGTGGATTATCTTTATTTCATACGAAGGACTATGATCCCATGCCATACCAGTCCTCCATTCCCCACAGCTGTGGCCACTTGTATCCCATACACAGGTCAAAAGCTAAACCAGGCTCTGAAATTAATCTTCTCCTAATCCAGGGAAATTTAAACTAATAAAATCTAAGCATGCTGGAGTACTTCTTACCTAGAGACCAAGATCTATTAATTCAATATTTTTTTTTCTTATTCCTATGACTGGACTTTGACCTTCTACTTAGTTCTAATAACAACATACTTTTTGCTTCAGTTAGGAAATTTATCTTTCTGAAAAATTGCCAGAATCTCAATTGTACCAACACAACTCTTTGATTACTAAACTCTCTCTGTTTCATGTTTCTCCCCCACCTCCCCGGCAAATGACTTTTTTTCACTAATAAGATGAAGCGTCTGAAAACCTCCAGGTAAGAATCTCTATAAACATTTCTTCCTAAGAGAATATGTTCACTCTGGCCAAGTTATCATATATTCTAGAAATTCTTAGGTCATTCTCAGATAGATGCTAGGCTTGAAAATTATTTTCTACATGAAAGGAGAATATTATACTTGGCAAGGGCTGACCAATATACACAGGATGTGGAAGGAAAACATTAGTACAACTGGGGAACAGCACCTGGAGAAGAAGTGCGTCTTGCCCGCTCTAAGAGTGACTACAGCTGCTGCTTGAGTGACTTCAAAAAATACAGGAAATGGAGGAGAGAATGATGTAATGTTCAACCATGTCTCTATGGAGGAGCATATCATATGTGATTTGTTCCAAACCACCTGAACAAATAGGCCCCAGGTAGGCTTATCTATTTTCATCAAGTATGGAGAAAAAATTTAACACCAGGACTGAATAAATTTATGAGAAGTTTTTCTTAATGATAATGTGGAAGAATGAAGAGTTGGAGATGCTGGCTCCACAGAAGGTATTGAACTCCGAGGTGAAGGGACATATTACAAGTACATGCTTCATTAGAGCTTCATTCCTTCCTTCCTACTTGTCACACTTGTCAATTTTTTTTAAGAGTAATTTCCATCTTTATAAATTTTCCTCCAAACTCAAATAAAGCTTATTTTTAGCCTATGAACAATTTTTAAAATTATTTTTCATAACATTTAATGTATTATTTGCCCCAAGGGTACATGTTGAATCATCAGGCTTGCACATTTCACAGCACTCACCATAGCACATACCCTCCCCAATGTCCATAACCCAATCACCCTCTCTATACCCCCCCCCCCAACGCCCCAGCAACTCTGTTTGTTTTGTGAGATTAAGAGTCTCACGGTTTGTCTCCCTCCCAATTTCCTTTCCTGGTCCCTTTCTCCCATTATTCTGACCCTCTGAAGATAACTAATAATTTAACTGACAGGAAGCATGCAGGAGCCATATTTTGGATTGGCTCGCATATCTGTGTTAATGGAGTTAATTAAAAGCCCTTATCAGGACAAACAACAGATTTGTTATTCAGCCCTTTCTCTCACTGCCTCACATCCCCTTTTAATCTTGTATCCACTCTGAATATCTTTGGGAGTTTTCCACTTCAAGTATCTGCAATTAGCCAGGCATGTAAAGCAACTCATAAAGATACAAGTAGTAGAACTCACAGACAATCACAGAAGTTTGTAAACATGATCAGAAAAAAAAAAAAAAAAAAAAGAGTTTTTAAAAGCTTTGAAGTGACATCCAAGTCAGGCTTCATTACAGGTTAATTGTGATTTCTGAACATTTACATTTTAAGATAACATATTAAATGATCCATTTTTTTTTTTTTTTTCTTTCCAGTCTCTATTGTGGACTTCTTATTCAGCTCTCTATACCCAACACCTAGAATAGTAACTGGGCCATAGGGAACTTACTAAGTATCAAATAGAATTGATGAGAGAGCAGGAGGCTGGCTGAGGACAAAGCAAAAGCTGGCACCCTGAACCCCCTCTCCACCCGCTCCCCTCGGTAATATGTGTGACATCTCTCAGGCACCCCTGACTGCCATAAAGGAGAAACAATCCTGCAAGACAGGAGTCTCCCTTGGTTTACAAATGTCCTAGAGATCTACAAACAAAGAAGTTACCTTGTCAATAGCACAATTTCCAGAGGCAAATAATTCAGTTCCTCAAACCCTAATGTCACCCTCCCCTCCAGAAACAAAACTGAAGGAGGCTGAGGTAGAAGGAAATGTAAATATAGTTAAATCTCTTCTGAGCCTAAATCTCACCTACAAAGATGATGGCAGGATTGTGACATCCCACCAGGAATCTCCCAACTATCTTCATGTTAATGGCTGGCCAAAGGGCAACATTGATCAAGCCGCAAGGCCTCGGGTATCCCGGCACCTTGTGGGCCCTCTTTAGCATATGAAAACTCTGTTGAAACCTCTCTTCCCCTCACCTTCCCCCAACCGCAAGCAAGGTACATAACCTGCCATCCCTCACAACCCGGGGCAGCAGTTCTTTCTGCCCACGGGTCCTGTCCCCATGCTTTAATAAACCACCATTTTGCACCAAAGATGTCTCAAGAATTCTTTCTTGGTCATCGGCTCCGGACTTCACCCCACTGAACCTCACCTAGGTTCTAGAACTTCATCAGAATGAAATTGAAATGTATATTTAAAATATATTTTTCTTTCATTTATTTCATCTTCAATAATAAAAATATCATCGGGGTGCCTGGGTGGCTCAGTGGGTTGAAGCTTCTGCCTTCGGCTCAGGTCATGATCTTAGGGTCCTGGGATCGAGCCCCGCATCAGGCTCTCTGCTCAGCAGGGAGCCTGCTTCCTCCTCTCTGCCTGCCTCTCTGCCTACTTGTGATCTGTCTCTGCCAAAGAAATAAATAAAATCTTTCAAAAAATAATAATAATAAAAATATCTTCTTTAGCTGCTCATAAGGGGCAAAGTGAATCACGGATTTGAGTTCATTTTCTAGGCAATTTGTGGACATCGTTCTCTCACGCATCCTCTCTTCCTCCCTCAGAAAATGCACTAAAAGAGAATGATTCTCTTTAAATCCCTATTTTATTTATTTATTTATTTATTTATTTACTTGTTTACAAATGATGAGGGGACAAAAGGCGAGCTGAGGGCAAAGCACAAGTGAACACCCCAAACCTTCCCCACCCAGATGTGATATGGATGGCATTCCTCAGTCCCTCCTTGCTGTCCAAAAACAAAGAAAAGGGAAAAACAAATGGTTAACTGATAGAGACCACAGTCGTGCAGGACATGAATCTCCCTCACTTTGCAACTGTCTTAATGATTTACAAGAAAAAAGCAATCTCCAGAAACCTATAGACTCAATTTCCTGTAGCCCTAACATCACCCTCCCCACCATAGGATAGAAAATCTTATATAATCAGTCACTCCTTCCAACCCCGTTGCAGTTCTTTCTGCCCACAGGTCCTGTCCCAGTACTTTAATAAAACCACCTTTTTTTTGTACCAAAAGCATCTTAAGAATTCTTTCTTGGCCATTGGCTCTGAATCCCACCACTTCAAACCACAGCACAAAGACATTTTTAGGGAGAGTTCAGTGTTCATGCAGCTTGAGAAAAATAATAATTATTTGAAGAAGAGCAAATAAAAGGCAAAGAAAAATACACGTGGAAAAAGTCATGGTAAAAATCATGGTAAAAATCATACCTTGTGCATCAAAGACTACATACAGAGACGGTTCCTTGACCATTTGTGATCTAGGGATGCAGTCTAGTTCATACGGGGACATTTAGGATGAGCGTATGGCATGAGCGCAAGGAAACACATTTTAACTCACCAGGAAGGATGACTTCCTATTGAAACTGAGGCTTTCCTGTAGCAGCACTTAGCATAAGGGGTAAGGATGGATTTGGGCTGGGGAAGGGAAAGTTATTCTAGGCAGAGAGACAGCACCCACAAAGGTGAGGAGCTTTGCATATTCAGAAAAATGCAGTAGCTCTGCAGGGCTAACTTTTGTAATACCAAGCACCTAGCAGAGCAGTTGGGGCAGAGTAGTAAATTGTGGTCTAATCCTGACTGCTTATTTGATTTTTAGCCCTGAAAAGGCAGCTAAAGTCCCAGAACTCCTTCGCAGGGCTTACCCTCTGAACTGAACCAAACTTACACACTTACACATAGAGAGCTGCCCACACTGCCTGTTTCCAGAAATTGGAAGGGTGGTTTCTTACCTAAACATTTCCCCATTTGTCACCCTGCATTTTGCTTTCCATGCAAGCATTCAAGACTCATCAAGAGCCTTCTTTAAAATAAACAATAGCAACAACCAGACACTCTCCAGAGAGCAAAGTATTGACTTACCAGCCCATCAATCACACTTCTTTCCAGCTAACAATGGAAGGGAGGAGAGGAATGATTTCAGAGGCTGGGGCCCAGGCTGCAGTTCTGCAGCCCTGGAGAGGTGGCACAGAGGTGGTGACCTAGAAATTCCAGGCTGCTTTCATGCAGACAAGCAGGCCCAGGAACCTTGGACAAAAGGGCACAAGTAATCATGGAGCAGGGTGGTGGGGGGCAGAGGGGGTAGATATACACCAACAGGTGGAAGTTAAGGAGGACACAAAATCCAAAGTGACTTAGTAAGCATCTATTCATGCTGATTCTGAATCCTGTGGAAATTTTTGCGTATTATTCAAAAGCGCCTGGGACAGAGCTACTTTTCTCAGGTTGTATGGTCCTCTCAATGCAGAACAACACTGGGAGACCTCAAAGATGGGATTGTAAATCACTGAATTTCCACTTTGGGATTATGGGTTTCTCCCCCTGCATTTTATCTTGCCTTCTCTGTTGTGTAAGAAACATGAACACTTTTAGGGCAAGGCCCATAGTGCTTTCCACAGAGACCCCCTGGAGCAGTGACTCCAAGCATTATGGTTCTCCTGTTACTTCTCAGCTGTATCACCCTCATCAGGGAAGTTAGGCATTTTTGCCTCAGTTTCTTCATTTGTAAAGTGGGAAGCATAGCAGGTATGTTCCTCACAAGATTGTTGGAAAGGTGAATGGTATTAATACTTAAAAAGTCTTTGGAAAAGTGTCTGACATGTAGTAAGGGCTGTAGACATGTCAGGTATTATTATTTTACCCAGAAATTGCAAAAATAAAAGGAGCAACATGAGTGATGCTAGCAGCATTCTTATGTGACTCCTACAGAAACAATTTAAGAGAGAAATGTGAGTTTACTTTTAAAAAATGTTTAGCTACCTCTAAATGTCATATGTGCCCCCAATCCAGTTACTTACATAATAAGTTTCTAAAAGATGATGCTTGGCCACTCAAGCCTTAGCTTAATGTTGTCGTACTATAAACACCAGTACAAGAAAAACCAAAAAATAATAAAAGAAAACAAACAAATAAAAATAGGATCATGGCTCCATTGCAGATTTCTACTCAGTTTAAAAATGAGTTAATAGAATAACCATAGTCCAGCTTTGTTAAGGTGACAATGGATGTCTTATTATTGATTTTTATTTTATATTATATTGAATTCTATCCCAGGAGAGTCACTCTAACTTTACTTCCCATCAGAGAAAATCTCCCATCTCATTGTGACTTAGGAGACCACAGATGAGTCTAGAAAATCGGTCCTACCTTTGTCCATTTGCTGGACCAATTTCATGTTGTGAGGGAATTCTGATAGAGATGGCTTGAATTGTAGGCCCTTCCACCTGCCCAAGCTTAATTAGTTAGCATTCATCATCTGCAAAGTAGAGTAATCCCCTCTTATTCCACTTACCTGCAGGAAATATGTTCCTAAGATCACCAGGGGTGGTCTGAAAGCATTTAGTACTGAACATTATGTCCATGTGTTTTTTTCCTTTATATGCATACCTATGGTAAGGTTTAATTCGTAAATTAGTCACATGAAAAGATTAGCAACAACAACTAATAATAAAATAGAACAAATATACCAACATGCTGTAATAAATGTGATCTCTCTCAAAATACCTATTGTGCTATCATTATCCTTCTCACGATAGTGTGAGATGTTCAAAGCCTATGTGATTAGATGAAGTGAGGCATTGTGATGTAATGTTAGTCTACTAATGACCTTCTAACATACGTCAGAAGAATCATCTGCTTTCTAACTACAACAGATGGTGGGTAACCAAAACCACAACAGTTAAACTGTGGGTAAGGAGGGACTCTTGTATATCTACCTTCCTTGTCTATAAAATGAGAATCCCTATTACATGATCCCAAAGGTTCCTTTCAACACCAGAACTCTCTAATTCCAAACTCAGACAAAGTTTTGCAAAAGAGGGCTGATTTAGCTGCATTTTCCTATATTTTAAAGTTTGCACAGTCAAGTCCACAAAACTTTTACCTGTCCCAATAACTTCCAATAATTTGTTAGACTTTTCTCTTAATTCTCCTTATTTTTGTCTGAACTCCTATTAAACAGTCACTGATTCTAGTTTTTACTGATTGGACTGTTATTATCATAAAGATAGTACATGCACCTTATATGAGCAAATGAAATTAAAGTGCATACAAGAATAGATTTTCCCTCCAAATCCAGAAACATTTTTTTTCTTTGATATCCTTGAAGAAATTTCCCATTTATTTTAAACACACACACAAATACACACACACACACACACACACACTTTTTAGATACTATTTAATACCTAGTTAATAATTTGAATTAATAATAGATCTTAAAGATCTTTATAATGACACAGCTTTTATCATATTCTTTTAAAATAGTGGTCTATGTTTTATTATTCTTAGTTGGTGTGGATGGATAGTTTTTATTTTTATTTATTTATTTTTTAGAAGACTTAATGACTTTATATAAGGGAATCAGAAAATTTATTATACAATTACTCAATTGCAATTACTGAGTGAAAACCATGTAGAATTTTAATTTGAATGAATATGGACACAGTACCCTCCAACACTGTAGAAATTTACATACTCACAATCACACATTTGGCAAATCTTATACTACCAGACTATAATTTTTCCAATCTGACAGTGTAAATGTTATTTCATTGCCATTTAATTTGAGATTCTTTAATATTGAATAGATTCCTTAATTTTGAAGTCAATAGATCAATTATAATATTTCTCAGAATTGACTGTTCTGGATTAAACTTCCAAAGTATCCAGTGGAATTTACAATATGAAAATTCGTATCTATGATGAGTTCTGGAAAGTTTCCTTAGATTATAATTTTAAACGCCAGCTGTGTTATGTTGCTTGAATTTTCTTCAGTGATTTTTTTCTTGTTTCACTGAGATATAATTGACAAAAAATGTTGTGTAAAGTTAAGATGTACAATGTATTGATTGGCATATGTGTATATTATTAAAGGATACCACAAAAGGGTAGGTAATGCTTCCTTAACCTCACATAGTTACCTTGTTTGTGTGGTGAGAACATTGAAGATTTGCCCTCTTAGTAAATTTCAATCATATGATACAGTATTGGCAGCCTTTTTCCCCATGCTATACATTAGATCCTTAGAATTTCTTTACTTTTTTCTTCAGTGATTTTGAAGTTTAGGTGTTCTTTTTCTTCCATTTATGCCGAGGGCAGGATTATTTTTGTCTACTTTCATTGGTTTTGAATACAAGGTATTCAAAACAAAAGTATTTGAATACAAAATACAAAAGTATTTTGGACTCCATGAACTACGCACAGAAAAGGAACCCGATGGAGACATTATTACTTGCTCACTAAAGGATATTTCAAACTTAGAAAATTTATAGAAGTATTTGTCACCCAAGATTAGTCCCTAAATACAGCATGGTTAGCACTCATGAAATTAAATCCTTAGTTTCTGGGCTGGAAATGAACTGAGACAAAGTTATTGAGAAGCATGTTGCTGATAAAATGTAAATAATCCCCATCACTAAATGTTCCCCAGTAGGAATAACCAGGGAAAGAGTCGGTCTCCTGGATAAGATTATCTGTAACCTTGAGCATGTTTTTGTTTTGTTTTGTTTTTCTGAACTAGTCAACAGCAAAAGAAAAGAAAATCTGGCCCCAGGAAAGTATCTAGCCCACATCAAGATCATCAGCAATGGTAAACGGTGCAGAAGCATTACAAAGAAATTTAAAAATAGAGCCTCTTTCAACACATTCATGCTCTGCCTAACTAGTTGACTAACGCGTACTCCAACCTCCTATTTGTTCTAAACTACTCTTAGAGTTCTATTAGTGTGGCCCCTTTGTGCTGGGTAACTTACCTTTCGATTTACTAGTCTGCCCCTCTCCCTGTCTGTTTCGGCATTTTTGGGTTGATGGACAGACACATCCAAGGATTAAAGAAAATCACCCCAATGAGTGATCGAGCTTTCACTTTTTAAGAAGATGATGTATTCCTGTATTATCACAAAAGCTTCACTTATCTTCCTCCCCCTGGTGTTCTCCTTCCATTGCCACAATCTGCAGGAATGGGAAACCACTGCGGAGCAGCTAACATAGCACAAGGGCCCTCGATAAGCTCAGCCAACAACAGTACCCGTTGTCTTTTCCTCCTACAAAACTGAGGTTTAGAAAATGTTCTCTGTAGTGAAGCATCTCAGGAACACCACCAGTGCAGCCCAGATTTATGTCTTCTTCCTCAGTAGGCACCAGAATTTCTTTCCCACGGAGTTTTGAAGGGGCTTGTTACATTTCACAATCCTGATAGACAATGATCATGGACTTAAATCCCTCACTCTATTTCTGCTAACTCCTCTCATCCTTACAGTACAAGGCCTCTAAGGCAACACATAAAGTAAAACCAAATTAAACAGCACATCATTACAATGGAGAATGTACCCAAGGAAAAGATGTATGTTTTAAGAAATGAGGGGGAACATTCTGGGAACTGGCAAATGTTCTCTTTTCATACGAGTCAGGCTGTTGCAGAGGCCACTCTTCCTACAGCTCTTTCCCTGGGAAATGAGCCTCGCTAAGGGAAATGCATCATCCGACCTGTGGAATACTCTTACATTTGCACTCAAACCTCCCAAAGAGGATGGTTCTCACGTGGACATAGTTTATGCTTTACAGCCAAAGCTCAGTTTATCCAGACTTCAACTAATTTTCCTAGCTGCACTTCACTTGGAAGGATATACATGAATCTATTCACATGTGAATTCTGTATGTTCAGATCACTTTTAAAACCTTTCATGTCATTAAACAGAGCATATATGTTGATATGTTTTGTTAAACTACTTTTTAAAAAAGATTTTATTTATTTTATTTTAGAGAGAGTGAGAGAGACAGAGAGCAGGGGGGAGGTGCAGAGGGAGAGGGAGAGAATCTCAAGCAGACTCTTGAGCTGAACATGAAGCCAGACGTGGTGCTCGATCCCATGACCCCAAGATGATGACCTGGGCAGAAACCAAGTGTCAGATACTTAACAGACTAAGCCACCCAGATGCTCCAAGCTACTTTCTTATCTTCAGATTTAATTCTAGGCAAAGATTTTGGTCTATCTGCCATGAGCAGAAGAAAAAAAAAAAAAAAGTGAAAAGCTGAGAAAAGAGTACAGTACTCTGTAAAAGGTAAAGATCAAGAAAATTAATATCACAAAGCTTTCAAGATTGCCATATTTTTATTACTCAGCTACTCTAAATGTAAGGGGTAAGCAAGAGTTATCATTTTGTGCCAAACTTTGGTTCATTTTTTCCAGACTCTGTCTCTAAAAGAAATGTTGTTGGAGAGGTAAACTTACTCATCTCTCAATTTATCTCAGAACTGAATACAGTCTTGGATTTCTTACATTTATGCAACTAAAAATTGATAGATGTATTCAGTCACTGCTGATTCTTGATAAATGAATGAATGTGTTAATGAAAGAACATACACATGGCACTCATTGTTTCTGAATTTAGCATTCTTGAGCTATGGAGGGATTATTTACTGGTATTTAAGGATTTCCATTCAGTGTCCTCTCAAAAATATCAATCAATTATCCTTTTTCCTTCTACTTTCTCAAATGTTTTTACAACCTATATACACACATACATTACATCCTCCAAGAGGAAATTGTTTGGATTTTGAGAAATTGGGAATGAAATGAAATATGACTGTTGAAATTGAAAATCCTACTACTATCCTAAAAAATATTCCAAGATTAATCATTTGTTACTATTGTATTTGTATTTTATTTCAGAATAAAGTTTAAATTAAATATCTTCTAAGAGCCCCTTCAGATGGCTATGAAATCTCCTTCCAAGAGAATGACTGTCCAACCAGTTTGTTTGCTAGTAGTCTTTGAAGAAGGCTAGCATATGTTCAGTTTGTTTTAAAAGTTGGAGGTAGGAAGTAGTGGGGCATCTGCATGGCTCAGTGGGTTAAAGCCTCTGCCTTCAGCTCAGGTCATGATCTCAGGGTCCTGGGATCGAGCCCCACATCAGGCTCTTTGCTCAGCGAGGAGCCTGCTTCCTCTCTCTGCCTGCTTCTCTGCCTCCTTGTGATGATCTCTTTCTGTCAAATAAGTAAAATCTTAAAAAAAAAAAAAAAAGTAGGAGGTAGTTTTCTTGTGGATGTTTTCAGTATAATTCCATTCCATGTTAAAATATCATCTTGCGTTCATGGAACAATGAGTTATTTTATGTTGGGAAGGGGCATGTGGCTAAGATGCACAGAAAGATCTTTAGCTATGTATCTGTGTTTCCCATTTTCTGCCCCCTAATCTATCAGAGAAGAAAAGATGCTTTTTAGAAAGGAAACTTGTTGTAGGCTTTGAAATTTAAGAGGAGATTAAGGAAACTTTCAGATTCACAGGCAACTTGGAGTCCAAGTTATTCCCCCATAAACAAGAGCTTCGTTTTAGATGCAATTAGAAACAGATTGCTGAAGGTCAGAAGACACTTTAGACACTAGCAAATATTTTCCGGGAGAGCTCCAACTGATTTTCATCTTGAGAAAAACATCTAATTGCAAAGTGGTAACAATCTAGATAGATGGCATAGCCGTGACTGCTGCTGAATGACTTACGCTTTCCCATGTAAACAACGGTGATGCCTCGACTGACAGGCTTGCCTTGACAATTGATCATAAAAAGATGCTCACTCTTGGCAGAGAAAGAGGTAAAATATCTGGATTAATAGATGCTGATGCATGAGCAGGGATGTCAATCACCTTCAGACTGAATTGTTTGGATTTGATGCTAAGTGAAAATTTGTGGATCTGATTATTAAAATGGCAAAGCAATCCTTTATAATGGCCACAGGGATAAACATCATTTGGAAAACAGGGCAAAAGCGGAAGTTTTAGCAATGTGTAGTTTGTTCAGAAACTCAATCCACTTACTTCAAAGTGACAGGTAAGTACATGGTCTTTTCTTTGCGCCCCCGCCCCCCCCGAATGATTGCCAGCCCACGGAAAGTAACTTTTTTAAATGCAATGCCCGTTAGTGGCCTTATATCCAGAGTTTGAGTTTAAGGGGAATTTTTTTTTTTTTTTTTTTTTTAAGGAGTAGAATTTTTTTTTTTTTTTAATTTTATTTTTTATAAACATATATTTTTTTTCCCCAGGGGTACAGGTCTGTGAATCGCCAGGTTTACACACTTCACAGCACTCACCATAGCACATACCCTCCCCAATGTCCATAATAACCCCACCCCGCAACCCCCCTCCCCCCAGCAACCCTCAGTTTGTTTTGTGAGATTAAGAGTCACTTATGGTTTGTCTCCCTCCCAATCCCATCTTGCTTCATTTACTCTTCTCCTACCCCCTTAACCCCCCATGTTGCATCTCCTCTCCCTCATATCAGGGAGATCATATGATAGTTGTCTTTCTCCGATTGACTTATTTCGCTAAGCATGATACCGTCTAGTTCCATCCACGTCGTCGCAAATGGCAAGATTTCATTTCTTTTGATGGCTGCATAGTATTCCATTGTGTATATATACCACATCTTCTTTATCCATTCGTCTGTTGATGGACATCTAGGTTCTTTCCATAGTTTGGCTATTGTAGACATTGCTGCTATAAACATTCGGGTGCACGTGCCCCTTCGGATCACTACGTTTGTATCTTTAGGGTAAATACCCAGCAGTGCAATTGCTGGGTCATAGGGTAGTTCAATTTTCAACATTTTGAGGAACCTCCATGCTGTTTTCCAGAGTGGTTGCACCAGCTTGCATTCCCACCAACAATGTAGGAGGGTTCCCCTCTCTCCGCATCCTCGCCAGCATCTGTCATTTCCTGACTTGTTAATTTTAGCCATTCTGACTGGTGTGAGGTGGTATCTCATTGTGGTTTTGATTTGTATTTCCCTGATGCCGAGTGATATGGAGCACTTTTTCATGTGTCTGTTGGCCATCTGGATGTCTTCTTTGCAGAAATGTCTGTTCATGTCTTCTGCCCATTTCTTGATTGGATTATTTGTTCTTTGGGTGTTGAGTTTGCTAAGTTCTTTATAGATTCTGGACACTAGCCCTTTATCTGATATGTCGTTTGCAAATATCTTCTCCCATTCTGTCAGTTGTCTTTTGGTTTTGTGAACTGTTTCCTTTGCTGTGCAAAAGCTTTTGATCTTGATAAAATCCCAATAGTTCATTTTTGCCCTTGCTTCCCTTGCCTTTGGCGATGTTCCTAGGAAGATGTTGCTGCGGCTGAGGTCGAAGAGGTTGCTGCCTGTGTTCTCCTCAAGGATTCTGATGGATTCCTTTCTCACATTGAGGTTAAGGGGGATTTTTATTTGGAGATCTTTACAAGGACCTGAAAAACAAATAACTACTTTGACATAGCGCTGCAAATTAACGTTCAAGATATGCAAGCAAAATAATTAGAAGAGGTGTGTAGGAGCAGTGATAACTTGAATATTTAGGCAGAAGGAGAGATGTGACAGATGCATTTTGCTCTTTAGCTGCATTTAATTTTGTTTTACACACATGTAAACATGTCATAAAGAATCCATCAAAACACGTAGGAGTAGTCACACTGGAAAGACATATTTAGGAATCCCAGCTTCTTCACCGGGACAGTTGTTTGAGGTAAATGAGCAAACTTTTCTCCTTAATTCAGATTTTGACCTAACATATTATTATTATAGATCAGAGTTTTTAAAATAGTACCAATTCTTAAAATTCTGTGTGCATGTGTGTGTTTCAGAGAATTCTCATTCCAATATATTAAGTAGATCTGACTTGCAGAATTTCTCCTTAGCAGAAGCATATTATCTTTTCCCATGGGAAACTGTTCAACAATGTTATATTTCCCTTAATTTTCAAAAGTCTCAAGATGGTCTAGAGATAGTTGTTATGACAATTCTCTACATTTCTTTTTTCCTTCTCCCAATAAGCAAACTGTCACTTTTGAGGTCCTGATATCACTCAGTGATTCATGCAGTAATTCTCTGAACCAACATTTTGTTTAGTAGCCAGTGTCGTAGGTCCTGGGCTACATGATAAAGGGAAGCTAGTTGAAGGCAGAGATTTTTTTACACCTCAATTGACTTTTCCATCTCTAACATCACAAAAATTGCTTCACAGATGGTAGATGCTCAAAAGAATGAAATAATGAATGAAATGAATGAATGAAAGAATTACCAAAGAATGAGTAACTAATACAGGGTGCTTGTATCTTTTTTGTGTTTACAAGAGAAATAGAGGCATTTAAACTGTTTCTGTCATAAAAGTAAAGACATAGGATATTTACAGTGCTTAACTACTTGAAAGGTAAAAATCCAAGATGCTAATATTTAATCCCTTAACATGATAAGCTAGATACAATTTTACACTTTTATCACTTTCCTAATTCCTATTCGGATGCACAAAAATGGTACTTGTGCTATTAACTAAATACTACCTATATTTATAGAGATGCATGATAAGTATTTCAGAGCAGAGATTGGCAAAACTTTTCTTAAAGAACCAGACAGTAAATATTTTAGGTTTTGGAAGTCATGTGATCTTTGTAGCCACTCTACTCTGTCATTGTACTATGAAAGCAATCACAGGCAATATGTAAATGAATGAATGAGATTCTGTTCCAGTAAACCTCTATTTACGAAAATAGGTGAAGGACAAGATTTGGTTCATGGGCAATAGTTTTGATCATCTCTGTTTCAGAAAGTAAAAAAAGCAACTTCCAGAGAACTTCTCTATGAAAAGTTGGCTCATAAATAATACTTCTAGGTTAAGTGAGTTAAAATACCCCTCTTTAGACTTGTCATGAATGTTCTGGCTATACTGAAGAAAGACTCGTATTAAGTTGACGTCATTTCCCAGAATTATTCCCCAGGATTATTCTTAGTGCCTCCTCATTTTGTTTTATGTTTATGCACTTTTCTTCTTAATTTTATTTTGTGGTTTTCAGCATCTCCATTGCATTTTAGGTAAAACTCAGATATCTCTAATCTTTCCATAATGCCACAGAAATACAACTTTAGTTCTGTATTATGTATCCTAAGTGTTTTAACCATTTTTGAAGCAGAAACTAAACAAAATCAAGATTTCTAATGCAATTTTAGTACATAATGACTTCTCCTTATTATCACTCTCTCCTTTGGATTTGAACTGGGACAATTAGCAAGTTGTTATTCAGACATGGAACTGGAGTCTAAGAAGTTTGGGATGCCCTGCTTCGGTCACCCAGCTGATTGGTGCAGGGTTTTCTAGTGGGTTCACACTATCTCTTCCCTAGGAACTTGGAAGCTGCCCTATTTTATATGTCACTCTAAATACTTAAAAAAAAAAAAAAAAGTCTTGTAAGCTCTATTTCCATTTAATGAATTTTTCCCCCTGGAGAACTATTTTTCTTCCTTTTCTTTTCTTTCTTTCTATTTTCTTTCTTTCTTCTTTCTTTCTCTCTCTTTCTCCTTCTTCTTTCCTCCTTCTTCCTTTTTTTTTTTTTTTTTGGTCTAGAGAACGGCTTTCTCTACATAGGAAAATATCCAAGTATGTGGATGAGAGAGACCACACAGAAACTCTGGCACATGTTCAAACCTTGAGAACTGCCCCAAGTAAAAGATACATCAAATGTAGATATCACCAATATGGAACTAAAAAAGAAAAAGGAAAAAAAAAAAAAAGATAGAGAAGAATACCTATAAAGTAGGTAACCATTTACTTTCTTTTTCCTACAGTGTAATAATAACCCTAATCCACTGCCTTTTTTTTTTGCAGTCCAATTGGCCCTCTCCTACCAACCTTGGTCTTCTCTAATAGTGAGTGCTTTTCTGTGGAATACGCTAGCATCTCATTAGTTACAATCTGGAATTCGTTAAAAATTTATAACTAATATTAGTCTGAAAGTTGATTTCTTGCTTCTCTCACTGATAACTGTCCTCCTCAGTTTAAAGCTTATGTTTGATGCCTTCTGTATTATTCTTAAAAGACACCAGTTTTCTTCACTGCAGTGTAAAGAGGTGATAGAAAAGAGGGGCAAAGGTTGAGAAGTGTCCATAGAGGGATTATAACAGTAGAGTTTACAGGAGGGACAAATTATATGTGCAACCAAAAGAGTAGTCTTTAGAATTTACAGTTAAAAGAATGAAAGAGAACTAGTGGTGTTTATATGATCTTTGAATAAATCTTTGGTTTAAAAAACTAGTTTTTGCCTTGATAGTTATTATATACTGGAACTAATACCAGAACCAAAAGGTAGGTCTATGAACATGGTGACATAGTATCATTGATCTGGGTCTTAATTTTGCTTTGTCACTCACTAATTTGCTGTATGGTTATGAGCAAAACATATAATTTATCTCAATATAAGTTGTGTTTAGTATAAAAGAGATAGTATCCACTTATATCATGGTGCTTCTAATGGGCACAAAATATGATTCTGTAACTTAAGGATTTTGTCGAGCATATAAAGATTAATGATTAGAAAGATGGAGAGCACACAACAGAATTTTCACGTTGTGTTAATGAGAAACCTAGAGCTTTGCTGAAATTCATCAGGAGCTACTAGATGGTAATGGAGACATGAAGAGACAGGAATCAGGACCCCTAGCCTCAACTTAACCAAAGTATCTCAGTGTCTGTTTTATATTTGGGGTGTTTTAGTAACAGTTTGCTCCAAAAATGGTGTCAGACTATTTACTTAAAAAATCGAAAACCTAAATAAATAAATAAATAGAAAACCACATAAATAAAAAAATTAATTCAATTATGAGTTAGAAAACCCATATTATAGTCACAGATTTGGAACTTATTAGCTATGTAACCTCAAAAATTTAAACAAATCTATCTAAAAATGGCTCTCTATTTACCCATGGTAACTTTGTAATAATTTATGCTTATTAGCTCTGGATGAAATTTATCCTAATTTTAAAGGATAATCCAGTTATCCCCTCTAGTTTTGGGCTCAAATTCTTAGTAGTCATTTTGTCTATTTTCTTTGGCAGTTTCTTTTTTGTTCAAAGCAAATTCTTCATTTCTGAAGCTGTATGTATTTTCATAGACACACAGTCACAGAAGAACAGATAGCTCTAATCTTATTTATTAACTAGTGGTTTTGGTAATATACTTTAATACCTCCTGGAGAAAGTCTTTAAGAAAGTATCAAATTATTTGAAGAGTATATTGATTAAATACAAAGAAATTTATTGCAATTGAAGCATTATGAAGTCAATTAATTTATGTAAAAAAGAAGTATTTATTTTATTCAATGAGGTATATTTGCTGATACAGACCTTATACCTTAATCTTAAGAAGTAGGGTCAGCAGGCTTTTGAGCTTTCTATAAAACACAAATGTGTTTATTTTTTTTTTAATTTTACGTATTTCTTTGTCAGAGAGAGAAAGGGAGAGAACAAATGTGTTTAGATGACCATTTAAAAAAATGCATTCATTTTTTAATGAAATACATGAACTTTATAGACAAAGAACATTTTATTCTCCTCTAGGCAGATTGTATTGAATTTTACTCTGAATTTAAAATAAATGCTAAAAAGTAGTAAACCTGATAATTAAACCTGATAATCAGAAAGACTACCAAAAGATTTTTTTCTGATTGATTTATTTTTTGCAAATAACAAAAATAACAATTTATTAACATTGAATGCCTATTACGTACTAGTCACTATGTTCAGCAATATACATCAATTACCTCATTTAATCCCCACAACATCTCTGTCAGGTGATTATTAATGTTATTATTTTACAGATGAAGAAATAAATTGGAGGCAGTTAAATAGTATCTGATCTAGGAAGAGGTGAAAACAGAAATTGGGCTCAATCACCCTACTTCCAGAGAAGAACTCTTCTAACACTTAATTGTGTTATAACCAGCAACTTGACACAGTGGGACATGTTACATCAAGGAGTTCATTTTATCCAAAATCAGGGAGGTACACTGCTCACAAGTAGATGTCTCCTAGGTGAAGGACTACAATTCCTCTACTGCTGTTGTGAACTATTGGTGGTAATGACTGAAGATTTGCTAGCAAAATTGTTGCTGCATCCAACCAGAGCATTCAAGAGCTGACAGATGTGTCTTTGACAGACTATCATTCCCTCAGAGCTGATTTCACTACAGTGGGGTGCTGTGTTAGGTCTGTGGCTTGCAAAAGTAGTCGGTGTATTTCATGGGTAATTGTAGGTATAGAGGCTACTTTATTGTACTGTGTGCCTCCTGTAAAAGGGAGACATTTTTTTTGAAACCTCAATACAAAGAAAATCTGTGCATATCTTGAGCAGCAACTTGTAGCATGTGTGTGCATGTGTGTGCATGTGTCTGAATCCATGAGTTTGTAAGTGCATGTGTAAGTGAGAATATATGTGAATGTGTAAAAGTGAGAGAGAATGTGTGAGCATTCATGTGAACTGGAGAATATGTCTGTGATTCTATGTGTTCTTAAGTGCATGTTTGAATCTTAAAACTAATTATGCTTCCTTCCTGGATTTGACCACTAAGGTGCTCAGAATTAAGTTTTTGTTTTACCTCTAATACCTGCACTAGCATGGTGTGGACTTCATAAACTCATTTTACCTTTACTTTATCTTATACTACTGTTATTGTTTATTTCATTTTGTCTTGATTTCTTTATCTATTTTTTTTTTTATTTTTGGTGTTGTATTCATTTTCTGTAGTGGAGCTCAATTTTATTTTATTTTTTTTTTAAATCTAAGGGGTAAAAAGTCAACTTCTAACCATATACATTCCTTGCGACACAGCATTCTCTTTAAAATGAGAATAATAAAATCCCCTTTGGAAGGTGAAAGAGTATTTAAACTATTAAACTTTATTCCACTTTAAGAAATTATTGCTTCCCAATTCCTGGATATATTGCCTTATGCTATTTACAACTTCAGGATGCTTTCTTGAGGCAGAGCCTTTATTCACTATAAAATAAATATTTGTTGGAACTGCATGCCAGGTACCGTTCCAAGCAAGCACCTTATATGCATTAACTTATTTGAATTCTACATAATCCTATTAAGTAGGTACTACTATTGTCCCCATTTTATAAATAGGAAAACTGAGGCACAGAGAAATTATGTTAATTTGTCTAATTTTAAAGAGCTAAAACTTGATGAAGTCATAATTTAAGACCAGTGTTATTAGCTTCTTTGTATTACTTTGGCACATACACTTGTTATTTTAAGAGTAGATATTATCTTTTTCTTTTCCTAGAGTTATTCTTATTACTGTATTTTATTTTTTTAAAAGATTTTATTTACTTATTTGCAAGACAAAGAATAAGCAGGAGCGGTGGAGAGTGGCAAAGAGAGAAGCAGACTCCCCACTGAGCAGGGAGCCCAATGCAGGACTCGATCCCAGGACCCTGGGATCTTGACCTGAGCTGAAGGTAGTTGTTCAACCAACTGAACAACCCAGGCACCCTATTCTTATTAATTTAATTATTTTGTTCATTTATTATTATTAGATTACAATTTTTAAGAGTTTAAGCCAAAACATATATTTTAATAATGGTGTTCAAATATGTCCTCATAAGGCTGCTATTTTAAGTATCTATTAATTAGATATAATATTTTCAAATACAATATTTTCCTTCTTTTCGCCAAAGATACGTACCTAATTTTAAAGGCTGAAATAAAATGTACCTCAAGTGGCATCTACTAGAATGTTTACAACAACTGTATTTGTGTGATTGCAAACACATAAGCCCATAAGCAAAATCATTAAAATGTGATATATTCACATTGTAGAATACAATGAAGCATAAAACTGATCTACAACTACACACAAAAATAAGAATGTACCGCACAAGCATAACACGTGAGAAAGAAAACAGATAAAACGGTATGTGCAATGTAGTTCAACTTCTCTGAAGGACAAAATAGGTAACATTAGAGATCAGGATAATAGTCACCTTTGAATTATTTAATGGAAATGGGCATGAGGAAAGCTTGTGGGTTCCAGTAACATTGTTTCTTAATCTGAATGCTAGTTTCAAGGGGACATTTACTGGTATCACTGAGTAAACATCTAAGTATATATGCACCACACTACAAAATTTTATGATTACATTTATTTTATTTTATTTTATTTTAGATTTTGTTTAGGGGAGCCTGGGTGGCTCAGTGGGTTAAAGCCTCTGCCTTTGGTTCAGATCATGATCTCAGGGTCCTGGAATCAAGCCTCACATTGGTTTTCTGCTCAACAGGGAGCCTGCTTCCCCCCTCTCTCTGCCTGCCTCTCTGCCTACTTGTGATCTCTGTCTAACAAATAAATAAAATCTTAAAACAAAAAAAAAAAAGAGAGAGAGAGAGATTTTATTTGACAGAAAGAGACCCAGTGAGAAAAGGAACACAAGTAGGGGGATGGGAGAGGGAGAAGCAGGCTTCCCACGGAGCAGGGAGCCAGATGTGGGGCTGGATCCCAGGACCCTGGGATCATGACCTGAACCGAAGCAGAAACTTAGACTAAGCCACCCAGGTCTCCCTGTGGTTACATTCTCAACACTGGTTACATGAGTAACATTGAACAGAGTCTCCAGCACCAAGGATAACTTTTACTTTTTTAAAATGTCATTTTGTACACTTTAAATGATGTTTGTACCTTGAGCATCTGTTACTCTAAATATCATCATCTTCATCATCAATTTTACTTTAAAATAAAAAATAAATGAGTGAATAAAAATATGACAGCAGCATTTCTAACACTCCTGTGCTTTGAATCTCTGAATGATGCTAAGTAAGGTTAAGATCTCCTGCACCCTCTACTTGCTTGGTGAAGAACTGCTGATCTATATAATGTATTCCTTTGGTCCTCCTCCTGAATAAATATCGCTTTCACTTTTCATGGGAACCATCGGACAAGCGAATATTGACAATACTTCTCTCTACTTCTTTTGGAAAAGGACCATAACGCTCTCCCTCTGTTGAAAATTTTGTCTTCTTCCCCTGTTATTCTCATTCAGTCAATTCCAACAATTGCCTTCCTCACTTTTCTACTCTCAGGTACGTCACCCATTCTGCAATCACTCTATGGGTTAGATATTGACTGCGACTCATAATGACTTGGTGTTATTCAGGGTTTTTCACAATTCAGGCATTATGTGTCAAAGGTCATTAGACCCAGCAAGATGTGCATCATAGTAACAAATTTCTTTTTCAAGCACTATTGAAAGCATTTTATTTATACAATTCATTTAATCCTCACAAAAAACCTATAAGGAAATGAAGTATTTTCATGAAATACTTTGCCCAAGGTTATAGAACTAGCGGAGGAAAGAGATTCCCAGCAAGCACATAAGCAGTCTTGCTACAAATACTTGCTTTTCACATTGAGGTTATACTACTTCTCAATATAGGGACATTTTGTGAATCTGCCTTTCCTAATAGTAGGGAGACATGTAATGACTATGTAAGTAAATGCCACTGAAGGTTAGCGTACCTCTAGGATCAATATTTTCTTCAGCTTGTATGTGTAAATATGACAAGGTGAAACAAAGCAAATTAATCAGTAATAAGAAGCATTTTCCAACTCAAAGGTTATATCTCTTGTGGGATTGAATGAGAGATTTCAAAGCACCTGACTAGCAGCACTTGTAGATTTAAATATATATATTTTTTAGTTTTTAAATTCCACAAAGCACGTACATTTAATTTCCTCTCAGGTTTTATGTAATATCATTTAAACAGCTAAAACAACGTTTCATGAGAGTATGATTTCAACTGAGAACATCTGCAATGAACTGGAACATCTTTTTCCCCAAGAGTTCATGTTACGCTTACAGGAGGTATCTAACATTTTCTTCCATATCTGTAAAATATTTCTGTATTATTTAACAGCTATAATGTATAACTCTAGTTTTAGTAATAATCTGATATGAAAAATGTCCTCCAAACTTTGGCATCATGACAGATAGGATATTATTTAAATAATTGATGCCTACGAAATACCTTTTTAAGTACTTTTATCCTAGTCATGTTTCAAGCTTTCCAAAATAAGCACAATTACCCGGTGATGGTTTTCTTGCATTTATATGTCATTGATCCATTCTTTGCTCTATTACTGAACTCGACACTGTTCAAACAAGTGTCATTGAGTAAACTGATAACTTCATCTAAATCCAGTTTTAGCTATCTTATGTTGTTCTATCTGACTGATTCATGGCATAGCTAAAAGCTGGCTTTGGAGGCTGCTCTTTTTCTCCTGTTCCCTGTCTTAGAGAATTCATTTTATTATCTCTCAGTGTTACTTTTCTCATTCATAACATGAAGGAAAATTTCTACCTTGCAGGGTTATTTTAATGATTAGAAATCTTTTATTTCAGGGGCACCTGGGTGGTTCAGTGGGTTAAGCCTCTGCCTTCAGCTCAGGTCATGATCTCCAGGTCCTGGGATGGACCCCGCATCTGGCTCTCTTCTCAACAGGGAGCCTGCTTCCCTTCCTCTCTCTCGGTCTGCCTCTCTGTCTACTTGTGATCTATCTCTCTCTGTCAAATAAATAAATAAAATCTTAAAAAAAAAGAAATCTTTTATTTCAAATGTGCTTCACAGCACCAGTATACAGTAGGAACCAACTAGCAGAAACTATCACTAGCTACATCACAAAACTTCATCATCATTACTAATATAATCACTTTGGGTTCCAACTAATTTCTTCATTATAGGATAAACACAAATGTCCCTTATTCCATGGAAAATGATGTGAAAAAGAACTATTTCCATGTTGGATTTCTAAACATCCATTCCATATTATTTCAAAAATTTGAGAGCAATAGTCTCTACCTTACCATAATGTCCTTAGTGTAAGAGTCAAGTAATAACCAATAAAATCAGAGAAATTGGTCAAAACAAATTGATACTGAACTGAAAATACTAAGAAACTAATTTGGAAACATATAGCTCTCTGACTCCTTTAATTTCATCTGATTTCAGATTGTTATGCTATTAATAAAACATCATTCGTATAACTGCTTGCATTTAGTTCCCATTAAGATGATTTATGTGATTTAAGAACAACCCTTAAGACTACAGCTAAAGGTGAGATTTGATTATTCCTTTAATTGCAGGGCGAACATGAAAATATGGTGCAGGTTAATTTTATATGGATGCAATTGACTTGACTATTAGAGTTATAAAATGCAACGAAGCTAGATGTTTTATTTAGCATTTTGGAGCCCCTCAGGGACATTTAAGTTTTCCATGTTCACAGATTCAGTCAATGATGATAAGGCCTCAGACTCTACATTTCACATTTGGCACCTTTCCTTTAAAGTATATTTTTATGTGAACAACTTCTTCTGAGAAAACACCTTTTATATTTCAAAATATACTAAATTGAGATATCCAGATTTAGTTATAGAAATTCATATTAATGATTTTTTAAAAGATTTATTCATTTATTTGAGAGAGAGCCAGAGCAAGAGAGAGCACTGGGGGGGAGGGCAGAGAGAGAGAGGGAAGGAGAGGGAGAGAGAGAAAATCTCGAGCAGACCCCCTGCTGAGTGGGGAACCACTGAGGGGCTCAATCTTATAACCCTGAAATCATGACCTGCACTTAAACAACTGAGCCACTTAGGTATCCCTATTAATGATTATTTTTGAGTTTGAAATTAAAATTTAAATTATTTACCTATTTGTGTGGTTAGATATCCCTAAAGTGGAAAGTGACTATCTCAGTGGTACTTAATACTTCACAAAACATTCTTGAATTAAAGTGAAGGATCTTAAATTAAAAAACCCAAATCCTTTTACCTCTCTAGAACCCAAAGATTATATCTTCCTACTCTTCTGTTCTACTGGCTAGAATCTGGAGAACATTATAAAATAGTTACCCTTTACCTTTTTTGCTTGCTTTTAATCTTTTTACTTTTATGACCATCAAACTCATGATTCTTCTGGTATAAATTAGTATACATTTACTGGGGAAAAAAGAAACTGTCTAGTAATTAAAGGGTCATGTGCTTCTAAAATATTAAACTGCATGTCAAAACCTAACATCAAGATGAATTTATAACCAGAACACAGACAACCATAAAAAGCATTACTATGGATTTGTGATCCACTTTTGGAAACACTGGGTAAATATTTATTTAAATGTTTTATTTAAATATTCCTTATCAAAGGAAAATATACTTCTAATTACATACATATCATCATGTCTTCAAGCAAAATATTCAAGGCAATAATTATGAGTTTTAAAATTATTTACAATAGATATCTTTTAAAACAATTTATCTGGTTTAAATTTGCAATTTCTTTAATGCCATATAAGTATGATGCCTAATTTAAAATAAGATGAAATTATGAACAAACAATAAATATTTTCCCCTTTGTCAGAAAAAAAAATAGATGATTATCATCTATTTTCAACATTTTCTTTTAAAAAATTAGGTATGTTATGGGTGTCTGCATGGGTCAGTCATTAAGGGTCTGCTTTGGGCTCACATCATGATCCCAGGGTCCTGGGTTGAGCCCTGCATTGGGCTCCCTGCTCAGCTGGAAGCCTGCTTCTCCCTCTCTCGCTTCCCCTGCTTGTGTTCCCTCTCTCGCTGTCAAATAAATAAATAAAATGTTTTTTTTAAAAAATAAATAAATAATTAGGTATGTTAGGAAAATATCCATTTAAATGAAATTTTGTGTCTAGAATATGGCTAGTTCTGTATTATTTCTGTTATTAGAGGTATTGCAAACTATTCCAATTATTTCACAAGATTATAGCATTTCATTTTCTTAAGCCCTCTATTTCTACAGTCTGTGTTTACCAGATGAGTTTATCCTAGAGAATAATGGCCCTATCTCTTACAAATACAAATTGCCACATAGACATACATATAGACTGCAGAGCCAAATGAAAAGAAATGATCAGAAGAGGGGAAAAAATTTCTTTTCTCATTCTTAATGGTGCTGTAAAGGAATATTTCTTTGGATCCATTTTTCCTCCTAACTTGGAAACTTTAAATGAAAACTTATAACTAGAAGTCAACCTAATAATATGGTTGAGAGATATTTCTTCTCTTTTTTGGCATGAAAATAATCTACTAATTAATAAATTCTCATATGTCATTAAAGATTTCAACATAGTTATTTTTTCTTCCTTATAAAGCCTTATCCCAAACTACTGAAGTAAGCATCTTTGCCTCTGTGGCTTTTCTTTTCTTTTCCTTTTTTTTTTTTTTTTTTTTTTTTAATTAATTTGGCCATTTTTGGACTCTGGGAATCTTTTTATTTTAATTGCATGTCTTATTGTTAAGCTTTTACATTCATTTATAACCAACTACTTTTTTTTTAATATCACAAGGAAGGCTCTGAGGAATAAGAGATGGAACGGCTCATTACCTCTGGTTGAAAAGCATTATGACGCACAGATTTCTCAGACAAGGGCAATGATTTTTCTATAAAAATGTCAACCTTTCATGTTCTACACTTAACTTTCAGAAGAATGGATAGTAAAAAATCCACAATCCCCAAACAAATAGCAGAGACGAGTTTGTAGAGGAAAGCACTCATTATTTTGTCTACTCCTATTGTTTATTTCAATGAAAAGAATGAAAGCAACTCTGATAAAAAACAAACAAACAAACAAACAAAAAAAAACAAACCTTAGAATTTTATGTAGAACACAAAACTGAAGCCAGAAGAATGGATTATTTTTCTCGACTTTTGACATGCACTGTCAAAAGTCCCTGCATCAGTGGGATTAATTATCTCAGAAGTTTAGAACTTGGCACACTGAGATTAAGAGTTTGACATCTAGGTTGGTCACCTACCTTTTTCTTGAACCACAGGGTAAACTTCTAACCCTTGCCAAGAAATATTAACTATGACATCATTTGGGAGCTAAAACAGCCTCTTTGATTTTCACATGAAGTCTAGACAGGTTAACTTACTTGCCTCAATTCTTAAGTTATTCATGGCAGGGTGAGATCTAGACCAAGGGTCTGCCATCATTGCATAGAACCTCACTTATTTGCTCAAAGGACCAGGAAGGATTGAATGAGTGAGGGAGTGAGTGAGAGAGAAAAAGAGAAAGAGATCTAGAAGTTGCCTGTCAAGTTAGCAGGATAGCAATAGTTATCTATTCATTCATTCATTGGAAATGTCTGTGAAGTTCCTGTCATCAGCTATGCAGTGTGATCAATGTTCAGCACAAGGAAAGAAGTCTCTGACTTGAGAAGCTCTTTAATGATCGGTTGCTATCGGATGAGGACTTTTGCAATGGGTTTACTTAAAAGAAGAAGAGTATTGTTAAGTTTGTTTAGAAGATTTATTGTGGATGCCCAAGTGGACCATTCTCAGCAGTCTGTCTACAGGGGGTGTAGTGGGTAGACCATTAGTCTACACGGTACTTCTCTATGGTAGAAGAAAAACAGTCGAGCACTTTGCTTTCTGTATTTGTCAGACTCCTTAGAAAATTCAGCATTATTATTATAATGTTATAGACAAAGCGTTTAAATAATTTGCCTAAGGCCATCAAATGTGTAAGTGGTGATATTATAAATAGAAGCCAGATAATCTAACCACTGGCTCTGTGCTATTCCTCTGACATTATTCTGAAATCAGGGTGATGCTAATGTCTCCTGATAGTTTTTTCTTTTTGAATAAAATCAAAATATATTTTAGTGAATTAGAGTTATATGATTCAATAATATTATCCACTTATTTAGAACATATTTTACCAAGTTTCTGTGCTAAGTATTTGATAATAGTTATCTAACTTAATTATTTAAATGGTTCTGAAAATATACATTAAATTCTTCACCTGACAGTTCAGGGAATTCAGGCTTACAGAGATTATATAACTTATTAGTTGCCCTTCTTTGACTAACTGGTATAGTTGAGGTTTAGATTTTGGTCAGTTCAATGCCAAAGAGTATGCTCGAGGGGGGAAAAAAGGAATTATTTTAGCTCTTTCAGGTATAAACCACTGGCGTTGTCTATAAATGTCATGCCAGTGTAAAACATTGCAAAACACCACTCTACACATTCTCTTTCATGCAAAAGACTAAGTGAGTAGAGCAAGTAAGTTATTAAATGAAGCGAACAAAGGACAGAGAAGAAGATGAAAAATGAATTCACAACTTCAGTAGTCAAGAGAGCTGTGTCAGAGAAGATAGAAGACAGGCAAGGAGGAGGAAAGAAAACTGTACCAAATGGGCTGGGGATGCTTTTGCTCATGTCGTGGAGAGAGGATTTAGTTACAAACCATGTTCACTCTGGAGTAGAACACATCTGGGAAGACATTGAACTTATTTCCACACATTTAACTTATTCCTTAATTTTAATGTTCAATGATAAAAAATAACTTTGCAGTGGACCTTGAAAATAAAAGGTGAGTCTCTAGAATAAGAAGGTTGTCACAAGGACTCCACTCTTCTACAGCGAATCAGGGAAACCCAGTGTCAGTGTTGTTGACAGTTCTGGGGATTTGTTGCATTTGACAAGGAATTTTATTTTTTCATATGCCATCACAAAGAGAGAGCTTAGAGAGCAGCATAATTCCCAAATTACTCTCCTTCTTCAAGCATCTAGTCTAGTATTGCCCAGAAAATATGGCCTGTAAATTATCATTGTTAAAATTTATAACCTAAGTATTTTATATTCTGCCTATAAAGGAAGCCTGAGTCCTGGAGACACATAACTTTTATGTCTGTATTCCTGGTCTCTTTGCCAGTAATGGTCCATTCACACTCTGTTTCATGTTGGTACATCTGCACAGAACCTTACATATAGAAAAAGGAAGACTTTCTAACATTTCCACCTGATTAAAGCCAAAGAAGGGCAACATACAAATAATTAGATTCCCAGTTTACAGCTCCACATTTTAACAGGTATTAATGCATATCTCCCTCTATTTAACCTGTTATCCCTGGTATTTGGTGATGTAGAAACATGATGACAAGGCTTTTTCAGTGCAGGTATCTGCTCATTGTTAGAATAAGCTAATCCTGGCATTAACTTTTACTTGTTAAGCAATTGGAGGCCACGGTTTTACCATTTTACCCGCAACCTCTACCCATCCCCCCAACACACACACACTCTTCTTAACCAAGGACAGTACAAGAGTATAATGAATCAGTAAAAATCTAGCTGGAGTAACTAGGACATGGACCCAACCTAAAATATAACAATAAAAAGAAACAAAACAAAACAAAACAAAACAGTAATTATCATTTTCCATCTATGCATGTTGTTAAATATCTTACAAAGACATCTGTATGTTCTTTGTGATATCTTCACATGGGCACTGTTTATATGCTCCATATACTAAGTGATTTATCATGTCTCAAGTCTCTGGTAGTGACATAGCCAGATTGAAACTCAAAGTTGACTATCTCCAATGCCCATGTTCTTCCACTCCACACCATTTTGCCGGTAGGAATACCAATCAGCTAATGGGGATTAAAACATCACCATTTTTGGAAATGTAGAGTCATTGATGAGCCATAACCACAAAGAAAACTCATGATCCTGTGAAAAAGTAATAAAATGGAGATTTTAAAGATTTGAAAGTATTTAACGTTAAGCAACTTTGATGTATGAAAGAAACTAATGAGTCATGAGAAGGAAGGGGCAAAGCTCTCTTTAAATATTTTTAAAGATTTATTTATTTATTTGAGAGAGAGAGAGAGCAAGAACAGGAGGAAGGGCAGAGGGAGAGGTATAGAGAGAATAACAAACAGATTCTGTGCTGGGTATGGAGGGCTCGATCTTGTAATCCTGACATCATGATTTGGTCTGAAATCAAGAGTCAGACGTGCTTAGCCAACTGAGCTACCCAGGTGCCCCTAAAAAATCTCGATCACTAATTTTTGAGAAACATTTCTTTACATTAAGAGCAGCAGATAAAATAGGTCATCAATATTTGAATAACACAGCCCAACTGGTGAGGTAAAATGAGTATTCAATGATCTATCAAACTCAACACATTTAAGGATAAAGCCAGATTGGAGGATGTGACCATGTTCTCACAAAGTGCATACATTTTACAGAGAGCATGATAGAGGTCTAAATTCTAGAACAGATGTCTCTGTAGTATTTAGACTTGGGATTTTGTGTATTAGTGTTAATATTTACTGCAGTATGAGAGAATTAGACTCCAGAGCGGGAGGAAAGTACTAAGCTGATAACAGAACAGAGTGGAATGCTTGTCTAAATAGGGAGAGGAAGGGATGCTCAGAAATAATCAGGGATCAGAGTGGTGTTATGAGATCTAAGAGAAGTTATAACAGAGAGGGAATGGTGAACAATGGCCAACACACAATACAGGTTCAGAAAGACAATGACTTGGGCCTGTGGAAGCTGAGAATTCAGAGGTAATAATGGTCTCACTGAGAACAATTTTGGTGTGAAGACAAAGGTCAGGTTGCAAAGTGTGGACTCCAGGGAGATAAGGAGAGAGAAATTCCATGTGCAGGAAACTATTTAAAAATTAGGTAAAAATAAATGATATATATGACAATAGCTATAGATATATGATATCCAGGAAGAGGAGAGGGAAGGGGAAACGAGTAGAAGGAGAGAAAGGGAGAGAGAGCAAGGACATAATGAAGCAAGGGTCAGTTGTTAAATTGTGGATCATAAGAGGCTATTTGAACCCTTCCTATGAGAAACTGAAATGACTGTTGTGTCATCAGGAATCTGAACTGTTTTCACAAACATAGTGGATCTTACTCCTGTTATCTCTCAGAGCATCTATAATGCACAAACTGTGAAATTGTTCCTACTATTTGTCATGCCTTGCTGAATTATCAGACCTTGCACCCCTGAGCAAGATAAAGCATGTCTACACAAGTGTACCAGAAATCAGGGCATCACGGTTGCCTGAAGTGGAAAGAATATCTGAATATGGCAACTAATCTTTTAGTCTATTACCATTTTTCTCTACTGAAACTGCTCTAAATGCTTCTGGGTTCTCTTAGATGAGACCAAGAAATGAACTTGGTACATTGAAAATCCCTGCTTGGTAGATGTCAAATGATCACCAGCCACAAGAGAAAGCAGAATTTAAAAAAATGAAACCAAACAAACCCCAAAACACGATTAGTATTCCAGGAACAAGGACTAAACAACACTGGAAGGCAGAGAAGGGACTGGAAATAAAAACCTATGGATGGTGTCCAGATTTAATTTGTTCCATTTTACAAGTTAAATCATGGTCTTCCTAAGGACCAGCTCCCAAGGCAGATACTCAGATGCATAGCTACTAATGACTGACACGATCTGGGATGACTTTTAAGCATCAGCTTAGACTGTTGGTTGTATAATATTTGAAACCACACAGGCAGGTTTCTAAACACAAAGCCTGAACTTCATTTTCATTGTCCATGTTCTATTTTGAAAAAGCTGAGGGAGTACAAGGTGAGAGAGTAAATGAAAAATCTGTGATGGCAGATATAAGGACTTTTACAACCTTTACAGTTAAAACTGGCTGCAGGGACCCTGTCACCTGTCGCATTCCTTTATTCTTCTCAACAACCTTTTGAGATCTATAGCTTCAACTCCATTGCTAGAATCAAGCAAACAGAAACATATTCATGATAATCCTCATGTGGGTTCTTGACTTCTAGTTGTACTTTGTTCTTATGGTTTTGATGAAGTTCTAGAACCTAGGTGAGGTTGGGTGGGCTGAGGTCCGGAGCCGATGACCAAGAAAGAATTCTTGAGACATCTTTGGTGCAAAATGGTGGCTTATTAAAGAAGGGGGACAGGACCCGTGGGTAGGAAGAGCTGCTGCCCCAGGTTGTGAGGGATGGCAGGTTATGTACCTTGCAGTTGGGGGAAGGTGAGGGGAAGGGAGGTTTCAACAGAGCTTTCATATGCTAATGAGGGCCTACTAGGTGCCGGGATACGGGATACGGGAGGCCTTGCAGCTTGATCAATGTTGTCTTTTGGCCAGTCATTAACATCAAGATAGTTGGGAGATTCCTGGTGGGATGTCACAATCCTGCTATCAAACGTCTTTGTTAGTGAGATTTAGGTTCAGAAGAGATTTAACTATATTTACATTTCCTTCTACCTCAGCCTCCTTCAGTTTTATTTATGGAGGGTAGGGTGACATTAGGGTTTGAGGAACTGAGTTATTTGCCTCTGGAAATTGTGCTATTGATAAGGTAACTTCTTTGTTTGTAGATCTCTAGGACATTTGTAAACCAAGGGAGACTCCTGTCTTGCAGGATTGTGATCTCTGCAAGTTAACTATTTGTTTCTCATTTATGGCAGTCTGGGGTGCCTGAGGAATGTCACACACATTACCGAGGGGTGCTGGTGAAGAGGGGTTGCAGGGTGCCAGCTTTTGCTTTGTCTTCAGCCAGCCTCCTGCTCCCTCATCAGTTTCACCTTCTTTCCTGGCTCCTTAAATGTTGCCATTCCTCTGGAGGCCTCTTTGGTTTTCTTTCATTCTAACCTCCCTAGTGAACCACTTAAGTCTAGGGTTCAAATTCCACAAATATGCCAATTACTCCCAAGTCAGATCAGTTGAGCTTTAGACATTTCTACTTGGATAGCTCAAAGATTTAACATCATAAGTTAATTCATTGTATTTATCCCAAGGTTCTGTCCTATTCCTATATTCCTATCATTACTGCAATCCACCTGGTTTCTCCATTTTTAACTTCTTTCTTTCCATCAAGCCTTTCTGCCAGCTAATCACTAAGACCTATTGATTCTCATCTAAATATTTCATAAATCCACCTCCACTTCCTTGTTCTGGACCACCACTGTCCTTTTCCTGCACTGCTGCCCCAGCAGGAGTCCCTACCTCTGATCCATTTCCTTACACTTAAATAAAAGGAGCCTTCCTGACATGCATACCTTATTCCATCATGTTTTTGCTTGGAAGTTTTCAGAAACTTCTGACTAGACTCACCATTGATTCAAAGCTAGTCAGTGTTGCATGCAAGGCCTGTCATGATCTGACTCTTACTTCCTTCACCAGCTTCAATTATTTCTACTTGCAATGTTTTCTCTCTCACTTCAACACACCCTAAATTCAATTCCCACCTAAGCATGCTCTTGGTACCTCTAAGTAGGAACATCTGCTAGGCTCTGTATCATTTCTGCCCTGGGTTAATAAATACCACTTACACTTCAGGATTCAGTTCTACCATTTCTTCCACCTTGAAGTCTTCCCCGAATGATTCCTCTACAAAGGTCCTCCATAGCTTTCAACTCTATCACAAGTAGCACTTATATCCGAGAAGCACTCTAATTTTCTCTTTATTTTTCTCTCTTAATGCTCCTTTGAGTTTAAGTTGCTTCCCAAGACAGCAAAATGGGTAAGTTGCAGAATCAATATTTAAATCCAGATTGGACCACACTGCTTGAATATAATCCCATGGTGTGCAGTGATCCAGCCTGCTAACTCCCTTCTAAATTTTAGTTATAAGAGATGGAGAAATTTCTATGCATACTCATTCTTCTTCCACCATATATTTATTATATTTTCTATCACCACAATCACCAAAATAATTTGAGTAATTATGGCACTCTATTAACTTTCCCCATTTGAACTGAGACATATGAGCCTTATTTTGTGCTTCTCTTAGCCTGTCAATAACCAATGTTGTAGTTGAACCAGACCTTGTGGTTCTTACTATGATTGCAAAATGTCCTCAGCAATAAACAGCAGGAAACTTTGAAAAAAAAAAAAAAAATTCACAAGTCCTGGAAAGCACATGGCATATCTGAAGCCACACAGTGAGGTCATGGATAGAGAAAGAAAGAGAAAGCTTGGATCTGAAGTGGTTTTCATTTGGATAGAAGGTGGGGACCTAGGGTTTTGGGGCTCATTATTTATACATGAATTTAAAACATAATAGTGGGAATTTAAATCATAGGAAGAGGAAAAAACAATAAGCCCAAAGAGTTAGCTATCAAAATCAGCCAAGATCTCTAAAACAAAGGAGCCTGGGGCAGGAGTTGGGTGGTGGCAATGGTTAGAGGTTGGCTAGCTCTTTATCTAGTCCTGTGGCTGGCAATGTGTTTGAGATAACCATCTTTGAAGTGGATGACTTGACAATCAAAGCTTAAGTTAGGTATTTGCATTACAACAGAAGAAAAACCATCTGCCAGGGCTTACATTAAAACCTCTAGGTTTAAAGAGACTTTACAACACTAGTTCTCAAATTTGGCTGCATACTGAAATTGCTCCCAGAGTTTTAAAAAATACTGATACCCGGATTCCACCCTCGGGAACTTTGATTTATTTGTTATGGGGCTTTGCCTCGGCATTGGGATTTTTTTCAAAGCCCATGAGATCATTTGAACATGCAGTAGTGTTTGGTAACCACTGCCTCTGAAAAGATCTAGGTTATTGCCTCTTCTCAAAGAGGGGGCAAGTGTGTAGAGAGATTAAGGACTAGCCTGTGGTTAAATGATAGAGATCATGAGTAATTAGTCACATGTGAATGATTCCTGAATTGAAGATTGACTGACCATGCAGTTAAAATTAGGTAGGACTTCCAGAGTGTCCCCACTGTAATGGTGCTAAACAAAGGAAAGGAAAAAGCCATCTCTCTCCTAAGATATCACAGCCCTCCTCTGCTGTTCAATAAAATAGCATTACCCTGCATTTGTTTCATGCTTATGATATTCTGATCTATTTCATCAAGTATGTCCTTTATTAAGTACTTTGTTGTGTGCTTTCAGATATATTATAAGGCTTTTCTACAACATTACACAATAATAAATATTATTTAGAAAGTATGTAGGAAATCTTAGTTTAGACATGTACATAATTCATGGGATTAAGGAGGGGCTTTGGCCTCAGCCACTGTTAAGTGTTGACCTCCCTGCGCACATGGGGTGTACAGTGCTGGGCAATCACTTGACTTTTCTGAGTCCCAGTTCCTATAGAAAGAACAGTAATCATACTGTCTATGGTGATAAATATCATCTCCTACAAATATATTATTGCAGAATTTCTTTCTTTTGGCGCCTGGGGCTCTTGGTCATGCCACTTGGAAGAATGAAGACATAGACCAGACGAAGAGTGGTGGGAAGTAAAGCAAAATTTATTGAGCCACAGTAGTACAGAGCTCTGGAAGAGGGAGGGACCCAACAGGGTTGCTACTGGAGAGTCTAAGTCTAGGGGTTTTTATGGGCTTGTTGGGGCTGTTTTAATCTGATTAACACTCCATGTGCCTGGTACCCAATCAGGTTTTTGTCCACGTGCTCATCTACCTATCAGGTAGCTCTTAACGTGGGAAAGGGTGGAGACCTCCTTCCAGGGTGATGTAAAATCCTTTTAAGGGCGGTTTCCTCTTAAAGGTACCCTTGTCCCTGCCTGTCTTTCTTCTATCTTTCATTAGTATTATATGTACTTGAGGGGCATATTGGTGATACAAAAGAGGGAGTGCTCACGAGACATGACTGGCAGTACTTAGAAAAGGTTTTATGAAGGAAACCACAAGGAGAATTGAGTTTAACAGAGGAACTGATATTTTGCAGGGTATGTATTGCCATATTTTTCTAAGTCAAAGTACTGAGACTAGAGAAGTTAAGTCCTGTTTATAAAGTCAACATATTCGTGGTATTAGAGGTGAGCTCTAAGTAGACTCAGTCCTCTTCCCACAGTGTTCTTGTTTATTTAGGCTCAGCAGTCTCAATGTGGCACAGATCTCCTTACATCCAATTTTCCCTTAACATTGAAATTATTAGCTAGGCAATACTCTTTCCCAAATTGGGTTAATTATTATTATTTTTTTTCTTTTCCACAAACCAAGAACATCTAAATGGTAGCAACTCTCCTGGCTGTAACCCCTGGATACAAAATAGAGATTAAGACTGAAGTGCCAATTAATAAAATATACACTTCGTAAATATACACTAAAATATATACTTAATATACACTAATAAAACATATGCTCTGAAGAGTCCTTTCTGAAAGAAGGCAACAGGTACAGTTGCCTTTGGCATATGTTTTTGAACTTTATTTTATTTATTTATTTATTTATTTATTTATTTATTTTTAAAGATCCCATTTATTTATTTGACAGACAGAGATCACAAGTGGGCTGAGAGGCAGGCAAAGAGAGAGAGAGGAGGAAGCAGGCTCCCTGCTGAGCAGAGAGCTCGATGCGGGGCTCGATGCGGGGCTCGATCCCAGGACCCTGGGATCATGACCTGAGCCGAAGGCAGAGGCTTTAACCCACTGAGCCACCCAGGTACCCCTGTTTTTGAACTTTAAAGAACATGTTTTCCTTTCTCCTCCTCAGAGACTGAGAGTTAAAATATTATTTTCCTCTTCGACAGAAAAATTTTCTGGGTTTGCGTGCTTTCTGGTAGCAAACTTGACAAATGTTGAGGGAGGCCATTGCAAAGATGTGACTACCTGTTGACCCAGGCAATCTGAGGCTTCTCACTCCCTTCCCTGTCTTTGGAATGTGCATTTTGCTTGCCTTCCCTATTCCCAGAAGCTGCCCCAAGGACGTGGCCTTGTGATAGTGACATAGTGTTAAGACCATCTAGATGGTATACATGACTGAACCTAGTTAAGGCCTCTATATAAACCAAATTTAAGATTTGGTGGGCATGGATGGAGATCTACTTGTCTTTCAGCAACTCAAGACAAGCTTTGTACATAAGTTCCCTTGCTTATTAAACTTGCCACCTGGAGTGGCCTGTCTCTTTCCTGGGTCTCTCCCTGCCCTCTGCTTTCAGGGGCCATTTCAGATTACACGTGGGGTAAGCTTTCGAGAGGAGTGTGTGAACCAACAGACAATTCTCAATCTTCCTACCATAACTTCTTTATCTGAAAAAAGGGATGGATACCAGCTACTTTGTAGGGTCAACATAAGGACTGAATACAATAAAGCATGCAAAACAGTTTATAAACTCTAAAGTTCTGTATTAGTTTCAATATTCCTGCTCTTACCCAAAGTACAAGGGCTGATGGTTCCAGGGCAGATTGAAGACCATAAATATTTTCTCAGGGCACATATTTCTACTCCAGGGAAACCCAAGGATATGGAATTCTGTTCCATTTTTCATCCTGCCTTGATAGTACAAGTAGTTGATGGTAAATCCTTGGTCATGTGAGGTGATGGATGATTACCTAATTAAGAAGGTATTCTCTTCATTCTTTCTAATCTCTCTGAAAAAACATTATCTGCTTGATATTATGGTCAAATTCATTGTTTCAGGGTAAATGGGAAGCTGGTAAGCCAAACAAAACAGATGGAAAGCAGTGAGGGGACCAACCAAAAGTATTTTGGAAATCTTTCAAAAGATCTAGGAAGTAGAAGAGATTTCTAATGGGATCCTGGGCTCCAAATTTCTGTTCTCAATTAGTTAATGTATTTCACTCTTTCATCAATTACCGCCCATAAAATGCTTGCTATTATTTCCCACCAGGTCTGCTTTTCCTCTCATGGAATAGGATCCCAAAGGGGAGAATAAAACAAACAAACAAACAAACAAACAAAATGCTTCTCAAAACATAGGATGGATATGCTCTGAGAAAAACCACTGGCAGAAAACAGTCCCTTCCATAGGGGAAAAAAAACCAATATCCTACATCTTTAGAATTTTAGGCCAACTTGTAAATCAGCTGATAGCAGAGGGCCTAAAGGGGAGACCAAATAGCTCTATCATTTCATTATCCTTCATTTTTCTTTTTCAGCAGTGTCCATCTCATTATACAACCCCTCTTACCCTTTGCTTTGATTTTTGATATGTAAGTTAAATTTACAACTTAAGAATCTAAACACCTTAGTTTGCATGGAAAAAGAGTAAGGCCCCAAAAAACATATCCTGAGATATGTGCTTTCTTCCCTTAATAGCCAAATCTTAAGTCAGATACCAGTAAGTAAATAAATAAGGACTATTGGAATGCTTTTCCTTTTTTTTTTTTTTAAAGATTTTATTTATTTGACACAGAGAGAGAGATCACAAGTAGGCAGAGAGGCAGAGAGAGAGGAGGAAGCAGGCTCCCTGCCAAGCAGAGAGCCTGATGTGGGGCTCGATCTGAGGACCCTGAGATCATGACCCAAGCTGAAGGCAGAGGCTTAACCCACTGAGCCACCCAAGTGCCCCTGGAATGCTTTTCCTTTAAGGGACCACCCAGGATCTGGATATTTTGGAGAATATGGATGTGTGTATATTCATAATCTTCCTAATTTTCCCTGCCTTCAAATAATAATAAAAATAATAAACAAACCTTACGGTGCCCTATGCCTAAATGGAAGTAATAAAATCTAAAAATATAAAGACATTTCACAGGGTTTTTTTAATTTAAAACATTTTTTCATCTTACTCTTTTAAATTTTTTTTTTTAAGATTTTTATTTATTTATTTTTAAATTAACATATAATGTATTATTTGTTTCAGGGGTACAGGTCTGTGATTCATTAGTCTTACACAACACCCAGTGCTCACCACACAACACATACCTTCTCTAATGTCCATCACCCCATCACCCCATCCCTCCCACACCCTGCACTCCAGCAACACTCAGATTGTTTCCTGAGATTAAGAGTCTTTTATGGTTTCATATTGTTTCATTTTTTCCTCTCTTCAACTATGAACCTCTGCCTTATTTCTTAAATTATGTATATCAGTGAGATTACATGATAATTGTCTTTCTCTGATTGACTTATTTTTCTTAGCATAACACCCTCTGGTTCCATCTACATTGTTGCAAGTGGCAAGATTGCAACTATTTGATGGCTCTGTAATATTCCATTGTATATATTTACCACAACTTCTTTATCCTTTCATCTGTTGATGGACATCTGGGTTCTTTCTACAGTCTGGTTATTGTGGACATTGCTACTATTAACATTGGGGTGCAGGTGCCCCTTTGTGTCACTACATTTTTATCATTGGGGTAAATACCAAGTAGTGCAACTGTTGGATCATAGAGTAGCTCTATTTTCAACTCTTTATTTCTTTTTTAAAGTTTCTAATTATGTTTGACAGAGAGAGAGAGGCAGAGAGAGCAGAAGCAGGAGGAGAGGGAGAGGGAGAGGGAGAAGCAGGCTCCCCTCAGAGCACGGGAAGCCCGGTATGGGACTTGATCCCAGGACTCCGGGATCATGACCTGCACCAAAGGCAGTGACTTAATCAACGGAGCCACCCAGGTGCCCCCATTTTCAACTTTTTGAGGAGTCTCCATACTGTTTTCCAGAGTGACTGCACCAGCTTGCATTCCCACCAACAGTGTAGGAGGGTTGCCCTTTCTCTGCATCCTCGCCAACATCTGTCATTCCTGACTTGTTAATTTTAGCCATTCTGACTGGTGTGAGGTGGTATCTCATGGTTTTTATTTGTATTTCCCTTGTGCCTAGTGATGTTTTTAATAGATGAGGAAACCAAGGTCAAATTAAGTGATATGTCTGTCTTGGCTAAAATGACCCGTTAAGGCTGCTCATTTGGTTTATATTAAGGGCCTTTGGCTTTTCCTTATATTTTCATGTCAAATGACTGGACTACATTACTGTTTTTTGGTTTTTTTTTTTTCACCCTAATATCCTAAAGCTGACCCACAAAAGTTATTTGGAATAAAAAAAAAGAAAGTTGTCCCCAATATTGACATAATTCAGTATTTCTCAATTGAGATTCAATTTCTAAAAATATGATAAGAGGAACAATGGGATACGAGGGAATGATGAACTGCAAGGGGTAAATATACAGATTTATTTGAATTATTTTGCTTTTCTGTCTCCACTGATTCTGATTATAGACTGAATATATTTGTGATCAGACCACAGAAGCCCCTTGATAACAGTACTTCCTAAGCCCACATGACAGATACTCTCCCAACCTACCTGAAATCTAATCACTGGTTTGGGGATTCTCTCTCTTTTTTTTTTTTTTTAAGATTACATTTATTTGATAGAGAGATCACAAGTAGGCAGAGAGGCAGGCATAGAGCAAAGGGGAAGCAGGCTCCCTGCTGAGCAGAAAAACAATGTGGGGCTTGATTCCAGGACCCTGAGATCATGACCTGAGCCAAAGGCAGAGCCTTAACCCACTGAGCCACCCAGGAGCCCCTATAGGTTTATTCTCTTGATAGCTATTTCCTCAATCACTTTAAGTCCACAAATATCACCTTTCAAATGGTGATTGGTTTTATTACATGAAATATGTGGAGTGAGAAGAAGAGGACTGACTGGGCATTTTTTTTTTTTTTTTAAACTCAGGTAATGACTTAAGATGAAGGATTCCTTTATAGTATGCTACTTAAAACCATACCAAGATGAAAAATTTTATCAGAAGGAGAAGCAGAAGAAGATAGCGAAGGAAAAGGATAAAAACTACAAGAGGAAGAGGAAGGGGAAGGGAAAGAAGAAGGAGGAAGAAAAGGAAGGAGAGGAGGAGGGAGCAGAAGGGAGGAGCAGAAGGAATATTTCTAGTATTAGAAAGGATGAGTTAAAAACAAAAAAAGGCACTCTTATTTTTCCTTTTTACACAATGCCATCTAGATAAAGTTACCTTTCATTCTATTTACCATATCTCATTTTCATCTCCAATGGAACACTTAAGACAAAAGTTACTCATTTGATTTCTCTTACATTAGTCACATTAAACATAGATTAATAAAAAAAAAATCTACTGTAACTCCTTACATTCCTGAGACTAGTTATTACCTTTTAAATCTAGGCATAGGACCAAGCTCTGTAAACAGAATGTACATAGAATTTTTGAGAATTATCATTCTTTTTAAAACACATGTCATTTGAGTTTTTTCAATCCCATGAAGTCCTGTGCGTTTTTCTTCTCTCTCACTGTCTTCTCTGCCCCCTTGTCCTCAGTTAGGCCTTCTCATCTTTTAACTCCCTGTCTTACTACACAGTGCCTTTTTCATGAGCCACATAGAACCCCAATAAACCTTTCACTTTCCTATCTTCTCCAACCACATGAACTGAACAGTCCTGGTTCTTCCTCTTCTGCTTCTTCCCGTTTCCTTCCTAAACTCAATCACTCCCATCTTTCTTCACGCCCTCTATCTGCACCAGTTGGCTTTTGTACTGATAACGCTGCCTGTGTGCTGGGGGACATTAATCACACAGGCACACAATAGCTTATGGCCTCAATTTTATACTGTACCCTCAATTATTTGTCCATATTTGGCCCAAAATTCTCAAATATTTAGAAGGAATAAGGATGAGAGACTTATCTTTAAAACATTATTTTACTTTGTGCCATTAAAAATCTTAAATTCCCTAATTCCTTCAAATCGTATGTTTCTCCTACTTTTCCTCTTTTCTTCTGGACTCTTTCAGATTAGGTTCCATTCTTCCCACCACAGACCATAATTCCTATAGAAATTATCTTCTTAGGTATTTATCTGTCTGTATAGTTCTGTCTTCACATACTGTAACAAAATAATTTTTCAAAATTTACTCCTCTAAGTTGTATCACTGTAAATTTCACGAAACAGAACTTGGTTTCCTATCTGTCCTGGTTTTGCTGTAATTTTGCTAAGTGACTTTAGATAAGTCATCTAAATATAAATGTTTTCATGTGTCTTTTTCACATGCAAGACTTGATGCACATGAAAGTTCTTTACAAATGTAAATTTATAGTCTTATAAATGCCAATTCTGAATCAACTCATATACAGCCCTTTCTGAGGCAATCTTGTTACCCTTCAGTGTTTTTTGAAGGACAGGCTTTGAAAGTTGATGAAACTCTATCTAAACAGTAAACATCTGGTCCAAAGAGATTCTTCTTCAGCAGCTGAAGTTGGAAAAAGTGAAAACTGGCCAGTTTGTGACAGGACAGGAGCAAAATGATCATGAAGTAAGCATACACCAGAGAGTCCATCATTTACATTAGTGAGCCAAGAAATTTTAAAACCAAAGTTATAATTAGACCTATAAAGAAGAGCATGATAAAGTCAACTAAAAATAAGAAGACTTAGAAAACAAAGAAAATGCATCAAGACAGTAGCTCCTTTAAATTCAAGGTATTGTGCTGGATAGTTTCTATTTGTTTTTCCAAATACACATTTCAAATTCTACTGACCTACTTTGTTCCCAAAGACATATCAGTATCTATGGCTGGTACCACCCAGACTGCTTTGCCTTTGGCTTCTGATTGGGCATCATCATGGCAGGTGTGTGGGTGGGAGATTCAACAAAGATGAAGAGAGATGCTGGGGATTGTATTCCCTCAGCTTCCCCTCTACAAAGCTGCAGTGTGGCAGTTGCTACAAAGGGCCATGGCATCAGATGGGAAGCACAATGTTAAAGCCATAGGTCTTGCTGGACTTCAGTAGTCACTCCCTCCCACTGCTCCTTTCTGGCTAAGGGTGGCCATGGCTTCCTTCTCTTTCTAACCCCAGGCTGTGTCACCATCCCATGTGAGTATTTTGTTTGTTTGTTTGTTTTTAAAATTTTATTTATTTATTTGACAGACAGAAATCACAAGTAGGCAGAGAGGCAGGCAGAGAGAGAGGAGAAAGCAGGCTCCCCACTGAGCAGAGAGCCTGATGCAGGCTCGATCCCAGGACCCTGAGACCATGACCTGAGCTGAAGGCAGAGGCTTTAACCCACTGAGCCACCCAGGCACCGCCCCCCCATGTGAGTTTTTCTTAACCTCTCTACATTTATGTTAACAGTGCCTTAAAAAAAAAAAATCCTTCTTAACTAACACTTCTAAATATGTCTTCTCTTTCTTTCCTGAAGCCTGACTAAACCAGTCTTTTTTTTTCCCAGAAGGGCAAGTTCTTTTTTTTTTTTTTTAAGATTTTATTTATTTATCTGTCAGAGAAAAAGAGACAGAGAGCACAAGTGGGGAGCAGCAGGCAGATAGAGAAACAGGCTCCCCACTTGGCAAGGAGCCCAGTGTGGGACTCAATCCTGAGCTCAATGACCTGAGCTAAAGGCAGCTGATTGACTGACTGAGCCACCCAGGCATCCCTGACTAAATCAGTCTTAACACAGTAGATGTGTAGCCCCTCATTGCTAAGACATCTTGGATCAAGAATGGCTCTTTAGTTTTAGCCTTTGTGAAGTTCACTTTCTTGCCCTCATTTTGCAACAGCTCATCAATCCAGTACAGGCTGGCTTTGCCTACACTTCTCCAGTGACTATGACAATGTTGAGGTCTCCAATGACTTCTCTGTTGCCAAATTTAGTGGGCAGTTCTTAGTCTTCATCTGACTCAACTTCTCAGCAGCTATACTCACCAGCACTCTTGACTGTTCTTCTCTCTCACAGACTGTTCTGAATTGTTACTGTTACCAATGTGACACGTGTCAAATAATTTTATAAGTTTTACATAAAATAGTAAACTTCCATGTTACCTTTCCACATTCCCATTCCCATTTTTCTGGAAACAATGGCTTTCAAACCTTTCAAACTACTTTCCCTCACGCCATCCCTGGCATTTGTCTCCTAATTTCTAAATAATGTGTTCAAAGTATTTTTGCTTGCTTTTTTGGTTTTAGAATAATCTATCAACTTGTTACTACCATAATTTCTTACATCACCCCTACACACTTACACACATGAATTGCTTTTTTCCTTTCTGCTTGATAAAGTTATACCATAATTTTTAGTTGAATCACTATGCTGTCTCTATATGATTATGGTTAAGTAAATATTCACAAGTGAGTCATGCAGTGTCTGGTTTTTTTTTAATATATTTTTGTCACCCTTTTTATTTGCTTTTTTCCCTCTGGACTCATTCTTAATGTACTGTAATAAATATAATTTTCTCTCATGAATTTTAACATTTTCTTTTCTTAGTGTTATCCTTTTTACTGATCCTCATTCTCTTTCATTAATGATTTCACCAAGGATGTCATCTTGGGATATTTCTTTGCCATAATCCTGCAAATTACTTTCCCCTTTCCCACGGGTAAGATCCCCAATTTTCAGGATACCAATTTCACTTTCTTAGTTTATTCCTGTGTTTAGTGAAGTCTATCCTCCAGTAGATTTCTGGAGAAGGGTGTATGTGAAGAAAATTTTTTGAGATCTTGCACATTGGACAGCATCTTTAGGTATAGAATTCTGGTTGAAAAGTATTTATCCCCAGACTTTTGATAGCCTTTCTACATTATTTTCCAACTTCCTGAGGTGCTGTTGAGCAGTTCGATACTTTTCTGATTCTATGTCATTTGTATACAAGCCTTTTCCTTTTCCTGAAATTATGTAAGATCATCATATTGTCCCATAAGTTTCATGATGGCATGTGATTTGGGATGAGTCTTTTTATCTATTATACTTGCAGTTGTTGTTTAGGGTGACCAAATTTTTCCAGTGTGCCTGGGATTATTATTGTTTTAAAACTAAAGATCTCGTGCCTCAAGAACTCCCTGGTTTTAGGCAAACCAGGACATTGGGTCACTTCACTGATGAGTCCTCTCAATTTACAATATCATGAATTTCAGTTGCATGAAGTGCTCTTAGTTTACTTAATGACTCTCTCCTTTTTCTTTTAATTTCTTTTACTTTTTTCAAATATAACATTTTTTAGATGCTGAGTCTCTGGACTGAGATAATGGTTAATTATATTTTTTCTAGTTACCATATTTCTCTTTCTTTCCTTCCATAAGTTTTCTAAATCCACTCCCACTTTTTTATTTAATCTTTTATGTCTGCTATTTTATTTTTATTTTGAAAGAAACTTTTTTTCCTTTCTGAATGTTTGCATTTTCTATACCAACCTATCCCTGTTTAATAAATGTGTTATTTTTTTTCTTTTTTCTGTGTAGATTTTCTACTACTTTTGACATAATTCTACTTTATTAAGAGTATTTAATATTTGAGATTTTGGTAATCATTCAGTGTCTGCCATATCCAAAAGTGATACACTAGAACTCTCTTAGGAAGGTACATGTGCTGGATCAGTGAAGATTATTTGGACTCTTCTTGAGGACATCCACTTGTCAGCTATCTGAAGGTTCTTTCTCTTGAGATTATTGGTTTCCCCAGAAGAATTCTTCAGCTCCTTCCTGGATAATGTAAGCCTTGATGCCATGTTCTTGGAACTGACTAGAAGAAACTCAGGGCTCTCACTATTTTGTATGTAGACTTTAACATTATTTTTCTTATGAGTATTGTTTCCTTCCCTTTCTCTGGGGTCTTGAGTTGATAATTTCTTAGGTTAACCATTCTCTTTAGAGAATAAATCCCTAGTGTTCTGTGATAGTAAAGGACACTCAATTACTAGTCTGAGGTTAATGAGGGAAGGATTTTAGGAGTATAAATCTTTCTTATGCAAATTTTCAAACAGTGCTTCTATGTATAGCACAATCTATATTTCCACTTTCAGAAGTACCTGCATTTTTTTTTTATTTTGAACATTTGTGGCATTTTGTGTTGTAAAAATCATCTTTCAGTCTAGCTAACCTGATAGCTTTCCATATGTCTTCTTGATCCAATTCAACCCAACATTATGTCTCCAGAAAACCAAATCAGATAATGTCTCACTTGAGAATTCTTCACTGGCTTCCCAGAACACTTAGAAGAAAGTCCAAATTATTGCATCATATAAAAAATCCTGCACTATCTGTCCTTTCCTTATTGCAAAACCTCATTTTGTACAATGTCCTCTTTTACTCATTTAGTCCAATTACATCATTATTATGCCAAGCTTCTTCCTGACATAAGGTGTTTTCATGTTGTGTCCCCACTCTGGAGTACTCTTCCAACAAGTGCATGCTTTTGCATGTATATACACTTTATACACTCATACAACACATATGCACTTTGCACAAGACTAGATTTTGCTCATTTTTCATGACTCAACTTCAGTGTCACCTCGTCAGCAAAATCTTTCCTGATCAGTTGCTCTGAGTATTTCATCCTTCTCTAATTTCTACTTTAGCCCTTTGTTTATTTCCTTTTTAGGACTTACCTCAATTTGTAATTTTTCTCTTTATTTCTTTCAGGAATACAGTATAAAGGTATTTGCATGACTAATTTAAATATGCAATGTAATTCTGCATTATTATATAAACCACATTAATCTTCTTGCCCAGTATGTACACCAGATTATTTTCATGAAATTGCATTGGCTCATATTACTCAGATGCCATTATTTTTAGGCAATATATTACAGTACATTTATAGGTTACTGGGAGACATTTTTATAAATACCAACTAAACCACACTTGTCAAAATATAAGAACAAAGTGTGATGAGAGTTGACAGTTTAGATTAGATATTCCCTTCACTTGAGCAGTCAGAATATTAACCTCAGGGCTTTAAAAGTGGCACAGGGAGATAACTGGTAGATATAAAACAATGAGAAGCAGGGTAAACAAGGAACATTTACTGAATTCAAGTAATCTACAATACATTTCCCATATGCAAAATGAGAGAGGCAATGAAATTGATCCAAAACAAAAGGCAACATCAAGGAACTAGAATAAAATGGTATCATTGTTTTTCTTGTAAAAGAAAGCATGCATTATTACATTTTAGCAATTATAAGACATGGTGTTAGATGCAGTGATACCAATATGCTAGGTGCCATAGAGAACTATCAGGAGGGACAGACAGTGTAATGAGGAGAAGTAGGAGCTGCCAGAAGGGTAAGAACAAGATAAGAATGTGTTATGTAGTTTAGATTTGGAAGGAAATTTAGAAAGAATTATTTCTTATTTCTCAAAGGAGGCATATGAAGTCTTGAGAAGTAGAAGGAACTACTCAATTTCTTTTCTTTTCTTTTTTTCTGAATTTTTTTTGAATTACTCAATTTCTTAGAGCTCGACAGAAATAGAACTTGGAAGAGGGTTTACTATCCCCAGGTGTCCAGTTTAAAACTCTCCCTATTTACCATGAATTAACTCTTCCATTGTTTCTGTCATAGGCTGTATTGTGTACCCCTAAAGCATATGTTCAAATCTATGGTACCTGTGAATATGACCTTGTTTGAAAATAGCGTCTTTGCAGAAGTAGTTAAAATGAGGTCATTCCACGTTAGGGTAGGCACTTAATCCCCTGACTGGTATCTTTATAAGACAAAGGAGGGAGATTTACATAGAGGCCCAGAGGAGACACAGAGGAAAAAAGGCCATGTCAAGAGGGAGACTGAGGTTGGAGGGATTTGTCTACAAACCAAGAACCACCAAGGGTTGCTGACAATCACCGGAAGCAAGGAAGTGGCAAGGAAGGACTTTTCCCTTACAGCCCTTATAGCGATCTTGGCCCTGCCAATACCTTCATTTCAGACTTCAAGCTTCCAGAACTGCATAAGAATAAATTTATGTTGTTTGAAGCTACTCAGTCTGTAGTAATTTGTTGCTTGTTACTACAAGCCACCCTAATAAATGAACACACTGTCCATCAATAACAGGCAAATCTTACAAATCATATTCAATGAGAGACTATCCCAGTTTCTCCCACCGCGTCCTGCCAACAAGACAGAATCAAGTGCCCTGTGGATGCAGGCACTCCCCGTAATCACTCAACTGTGATTTTTCTATTTATTTTTCTGAGTATTCAATCAGCTCATTTGCTGTGAGAGCAAGGATAATGTTTGGTTTGTCTTACTATTTAGGATGGTTAATTTTATGTGTCAAGTTAACTAGCCTAAAAGATATCCAGATAGCTGGTACAGTATTACTTCTGAGTATGTCCTGAGGGTGTTTCTGGAAGAGATTAACCTTTGAATTGGAACTGAGTAAAGAAGGTTGCCCTCACCATCGTGAGTCAGCCTCATCCAATCCAACGAGGGTCCACATAGATCAAAAAGTTGGAGGAAAGGTGAATTTGCTTTCTGATTGAGCTGAGACGCCCACCTTTTCTTGCCCTAGGACATGAATATCTTGATTCTTGGGCTTTTGGTCTTGAACCAGAACTTATATCATTGATCCCCTAGATCCTGGGCCTTCAGACTCAGCCTGGGACTTATTCCATTGCCTCCTCTGATTCTCAGGGCTTTGGGTTTGGACTGGAACTGTATCACTGGTTTTCCTGGGCTTTCAGCTTGCAGACAGCAGATTATGGGGTTTTCTATAATTGCATGAGCCAATCCTTGATAATCTCTTTCTATATACTTCTATATACCCTGTTCTGTTTTTCTGGAGAACACTAATATACCATTGTTTTCCTAGAGTCTAACAGAGTGTCATGCTCATGATAGGCAATCAATAAATATTTATTAAGTGAAAAGAAAAATGAAAGTGGGCAAAAGATATGAACAGACACTTGAAGAAGGAAAATGTATAAATGGCCAATAAACCCAGGAACAAGTCTCAATAGCATCAGTCATTAAGAAAATTCAAATTAAAACCACAACATACCAGTAATTACCTAGCAGAAGGTTAAAATTTAAAAAGACTGGGACGCCTGGGTGGCTCAGTTGGTTAAGCAGCTGCCTATGGCTCAGGTCATGATCCCAGGGTGCTGGGATCGAGTTCCACATTGGGCTCCTTGCTAGGCAGGGAACCTGCTTCCCTCTCTGCCTCTGCCTGCCTCTCTTCCTGCTTGTATGTTCTCTCTCTCTCTCTTTCTGACAAATAAATAAATAAAATCTTAAAAAAATAAATAAAATTTAAAAAGACTGACAATCAGTATTTGCAAGAATCTAGAGCATTCAGAATGCTCTCTTTTTGGTGAGAGTGCACAATGTTAAAACCATTTTGTATAAAGGTCTGGCAATTTCTTATAAAACTTAATATATGCCAGCCCTGTGATCCAACAATTTCACTCTTAAGTACTTATGTCTCCTGTCCCTCACAGTCCCAAGAGGAAATATATGTCTACAAAATATTTGTATAGGAATGTTCATAGAAACTTTATTAATAATAGTCAAAACCTAGATATAGATTAAGTTTCTATCAAAAGACAATGATACAAACTGCAATATATTCGTCTAGTAAAATACAGTACTCAGCAATGAAAAGAAATGAAGTATTGATCCACACAACAAAGATGTATCTCAAAAATATTATGTTGACTAAAAGAAGTCTTAAGCAAGAGTCCCTCCTTATGATACCATCTGTACCAAGTTCTAGAACAGGTTCAATTATGTTGACACAAAGCAAAACAGTTGTTCCCTCTGAGGACATGGGTGTGGGAATTGCTGGAAAGGGATATCAGGGCACTTTTTTGGATTTCAAGAAGGAATTGGTTTACACAGGTGTATGCTTCTGTCAAAACTCAATGATAAACTTATGACTTAAACGTATTTCGTTGTATATAAATTTTACACCAGGAAAAATGAACTGTAAGCTATAAATATTGATGATGTGCTTAGATGCATAGATTAGTGATGTCTGAAATGTAAATTGAAATGCACTAAAAATAAACAGATTAACTGATGAATGGATAGGAGGGTACATAGATGAATAGATATATGATAATACAAACGGAATGAATGTAAATTGTTGAATGTGGAGATCATGTGTATGGACCTTCATGGTCAGTTCTTCCAATTTTTTTTCTGTAGATTTAAACATTTTTTAATAAAATATTAGAGAAAACTCCATAAAATGTAAGAGTTAAAAATGAGTGAATCAAATTATAACCTAAAAAACAATTTGGATTGGCCAAATTAAACTAAATATAAGATTCAAAAAATCAGGGCACCTGGGTGGCTCAGTGGGTTAAGCCTCTGCTTTCGGCTCAGGTCATGGTCTCAGGGTCTTGGGATCGAGCCCCACATCGGGTTCTCTGCTCAGCAGGGAGCCTGCTTCCCCCTCTCTCTCTGCCTGCCTCTCTGCCTGCTTGTGATCTCTCTCTCTGTCAAATAAATAAAATCTTAAAAAAAAAAGATTTGAAAAATTGTAAGTACAGGGATATAAGAGTCTGATGTGAGGAATCAGACTTCATTGTTGAAAAGCCTCAGGCTGGACTAGAACCCAAGACAAACACCACTTAGCCCAAAGCGGCAGTGGTAGGGTTTGGGAAGAAACAACCACATTGTCTGACTTAAAAATCTTCTTTGTTAGAGCTTGGGTTCTCTATCCATCTCCTTCAACTAACACTCAAAACCAGGAGACAATAATAGATGACTTTGCTTTAGCTGAATTCTAAGTGAAAACATTTCTAGCTGCAAGAAAAATACATCTCTGCCCTATTAGGCTTGTCTCTAGCCCCTGCCTAGGAGAATTTGGCAGTGGTACAGGGAGGGCAGCTCTGTGGCTTAAGGGCTCCTGTCTGAAATGAAAGACCTCTCTGCCTTTGAATTGGAAGCTTGCTGGGCTACCTGTAGAGAAAGAGTAAAAGAAAGACAAATAACTACTTTCTGAGAAGGAAAATCCACTGTGAAATATACTGATCATCTAGGGAGCTTTCCTGGTCTCTAAAACTCTGCTCACTTTGGCTTACGTTGGTGGTGCAGAGTTTAAAATTGTAGGACTAGTGAGGGGCCAGCATCAGGTCTAAGACTAGCTATTAATGTTGGGAACAACAACCTCTTAAGTTACCAAATCCCATTCCCTCTCCTAAAAAGGAAAAAGGAGAAAAACTTCCTTATCTGGTTTCTGCATTCAGTTGCTCCTGCTGGAGAAGGGGTAGAGAGAAGCATATAATCCTTAGTACAATTCTTTAATCACACAATAGACAAATGGCTCAGAACATTTGCAGAAGTATTTGCAAAACAAACCAACTAAAACTTCTGAGAAAAATGACCAGTTTTTGAGTTGATTTTTAATAAAACTCCAAGTATGCCTAACCAAGGAATCAGCTATAAGTGAAGGTTAATAAGCCTTTGGATTCAGACTCCAAAATTCCAAATTTACATCGTGGCTCTGATGTTTACCAGTTTTGTTATCCTAGGCAAGTTATTTCTACTGATGTGAGGTTTTTGTTTTTCAGCCTCATTTTGAAAATGTAATGTCTGTCTAATTTGAGATATTAAATTTGTAAGTAACTCGACAACAAACTTAAACTCCTTAAGTAGCAAAAGGAATTTATTAGCTCTTAGTATTAAAAAGTCCACATTCAATCCTTCAGCTAACAACTCAATCATAGGAAGAGGACATTATTTTACTCTCTCTCTATTTCATACCTCTTCCTGGTGTTGGCTTCTTTCTCAGCAAACTTTGGCTCCCGTGGTTCAACATAGTTTTCAGAAAAGGAATGAAAAAAAAA